>NW_025536480.1:0-57499 GCF_020615455.1 Coregonus clupeaformis
TCCAATAGATTTCTGTATTAGGCTTAACAAAGCTGCAGAGGCAGCCGAACAGTACCTTGTGAGTGAGGGCAGGACCTTACCCAATCAGTGCTCAGAGTTGGCAGTCATGTTTGTACGCAACTGCCCTGATAAAGAGTTGGCCCAAGTGTTCAAGAGCAAACCCATTCGTGACTGGACAGCCAGTGAGGTACAGGATCGGTTGGATGAACTGTTAAGGGAACGTAAAGCATGTAGAACACAACTTTCACAGCAGGTTGCTGCTGTTTTTGACTGCCCTCAGGAGGGAGTGGGTCCTGTGAAAAGACCTAATGTGTCATCTTTTTCTCAATGTGGCCGTGAACCAGACCAGGCACCATCTGTATCTGAGGGTGGGACATTAAATAAAGTTTTGACTTTGTTAGAGAAGGCTCTGGTCAGCAATACTCAGTCTGTGAGTGGCGCAGTGGTCTAAGGCACTACATCGCAGTGCTAGCTGTGCCACTAGAGATCCTGGTTCGAATCAAGGCTCTGTCGTAGCCGGCCGCGACCGGGAGACCCATGGGGCGGCGCACAATTGTGCTAGTTCAGGATAAAGTTGAGCTGAAGGGGATGTTAGATAGTGGGTCCATGGCTACTACTCTGCGCGCAGATATTGTACCTCGGTTGAGGGAGGCAGGAGTGGTAGACGGGAACTTTCTAGCTCCTTCAGACATCATCCTGGTGGGTTGTGGTGGGAACAAACTAGCCCAGTGGGCATGTGTGTCACGAGTTACAAAGCCAGAACCCAGAAGCAGACCAGGACAAGGTAAGTTGAAACGAAGGTGAGTGTTTATTTACAAATTCAAGAGTGATGCTGAATAATCCAGGGAACAGAGCGGGCGGCGTTGGTTAGTTGTTGGGGGTGCAGTGGTTGATCCAATCATGGCTCGGCAGCCGCCGACCACCAGGCAGAGGTTGGATGAAGGTTCCGGACGAGTGATGTTCATGGCTAACGATCCGGCAGGGAATGGATGTTAGGCCAGAGCCTAAGAAGGGTGATGATCAGGACCAGGTGTGCAGATTGCTGATGGGATGCAGGTGCGGAAATCAAGAGAGCTCCCCGGAGCGTTCCAGAACCCTCGGGAAACTGGAGATCACGAGCAGAAAAACTAGTCCACAGACAGGACCCGACTCAGACTGCCGGGATCGTTACAGTACCCCCCTCCGACGAACGCCACCGGGCGGACTCCCGGAGCGCCAGGATGGAGGCGGTAGAAGTCACGGATGAGGTCAGCATCTAGGATCTGTCGCCGCGAATCCAACTCCTCTCTTCAGGACCATACCCCTCCCAGTCCACGAGATACTGGAAACCCCGGCCCCGCCCGTCTGGAATCCATGATGCGTCGCACCGTGTAGGCAGGACCACCTCCGATCATCCGAGGAGGAGGAGGAGGAGGCGGAGGAGGCAACAGAGGACTGAGGAAAACAGGCTTGAGGCAGGAGACATGAAAGGTGGGATGGACTCTGAGCGTCCTCGGGAGTTTGAGTCGAACTGCCACCGGATTGATCACCTTCTCCACCACAAACGGACCAATGAACTTCGGTAACAACTTCCTAGACTCAGTCCGTAAAGGAAGATCCCGTGTGGCCAACCAGACCCTATCTCCGATGGTGTAGGTGGGAGCGGGGATCCGGCGACGATTCGCCTGGAGCTGATACCGGTCCGAAACTCTAAGGAGTGCCTTTCTGGCCCGATGCCAGGTCCGGTGGCAACGAGAATATGGGCCTGAACAGAAGGCACTGAGAGCTCCTTCTCCTGAGAAGGGAACAAGGGAGGTTGGTAGCCATACAGGCACTGGAAGGGAGACATCCCAGTGGCAGATGTAGGGAGAGTATTGTGGGCATACTCAACCCAAGGCAACTGAGAGACCCAGGAGGTGGGGTTGGAAGAGGCCAGGCAGCGTAGCGTGGATTCCATCTTCTGGTTGGCTCTCTCCGCCTGACCATTAGATTGGGGGTGAAAACCAGATGTGAGACTGACTGTAGCTCCAATGGCCAAACAGAAGGACCTCCAGACAGCAGAGGTAAACTGAGGGCCACGGTCGGAAACGATATCACTGGGCAACCCGTGGACCCTGAAAACCTCCCTAACCAGGATCTCGGACGTCTCCGAGGCAGAGGGAAGCTTGGCAATTGGCACAAAGTGGGCGAACTTGCTGAATCTGTCCACGATAGTCAGAACGACCGTGTTCCCCTCAGAAGCGGGCAACCCAGTGACAAAGTCCAGGGCCAGATGCGACCATGGTCGCCGGGGAATAGGAAGGGGGGTGAAGTAGTCCAGAGCTGGGCCGATTGGTACTCTTATTCTGCGCACACACTGGACAGGCAGCAACATAACCCCGAGTATCCTCGGCCATGGCAGGCCACCAAAAACGTCTGCGAAGAAACGCCATCGTCCGAGCCACGCCAGGGTGACAAGCCATCTTGCTGGCGTGGGACCATTTGAGGACCGCAGGACGAACCGACTCAGGCACAAACAACCGACCGGGTGGACCGTTACCGGGACCGGGCTGCGTCCGAAGAGCCGCCATCACCTCCTCCTCAATCTTCCACCTAACAGCTCCCACGACGCAGTTCCGGGGGAGAATTGTCTCGGTCTTGGATCCACTCTCCTCCGTCTTGGAGAACATCCGAGACAAGGCGTCCGCCTTGCCGTTCTTAGATCCAGGTCGGAACGTCAGGGAAAAAATTGAATCGTCCGAAAAACAACGACCACCTGGCCTGACGGGAGTTGAGACGTCTAGCCGATTGCACGTAAGCAAGATTCTTGTGGTCAGTCCAGACAATAAACGGCTGCTCCGCCCCCTTCCAACCAGTGGCGCCACTCCTCCAAGGCAAGTTTCACCGCGAGAAGCTCCCGGTTACCCACATCGTAATTCCTCTCCGCAGGCGAAAGGCGACGAGAGTAGTAGGCGCAGGGATGGAGTTTACTGTCCGTGGAGCATCGCTGCGACAGGATGGCGCCAACTCCCACATCAGACGCGCCCACTTCAACGACGAACTGACGGGCCGTGTCCGGTTGAGAGAGAATCGGTGCGTTGGTGAATCGCCTCTTCAAATCCAGAAACGCTCGATCCGCCTCCGGATTCCACTTGAAGCTCCTGATACTGGAAGTCAAGGCCGTTAACGGAGCGGCCACACGGCTGTAATCCCGGATGAATCTGCGGTAGAAATTCGCAAACCCCAAAAATCTCTGGAGCTGCAATCTCGCATCGGGCTGGGCCCATTCCAGAACCGCTCTAACCTTCTCCTGGTCCATCCTAATCTCTCCCCTGGAGATGATGTACCCGAGAAAGGATGTCGTGTGGGCGTGAAACTCGCACTTCTCGGCCTTCACGAACAGGCGATTCTCCAACAATCGCTGCAGAACCTGCCGGACATGCTGGACGTGGTCGGAAGGTTCCTTCGAGAAGATCAGAATGTCATCCAGGTAAACAAACACAAAGAGACCGATCATATCTCTCAGGACGTCGTTCACCATACTCTGGAATACCGCTGGAGCATTGGTCAGTCCAAACGGCATCACCTGATACTCAGGTGACCCATCGGTGTATTGAAACCCGTCAACCACTCGTCTCCCTCTCTGATCCGGACCATGTGATACGCATTGCGTAGGTCTAGCTTGGTGAACACCGTAGCACCCTGTAAGGAGTCGAAGGCAGAACTCATCAAGGGCAGGGGATACTTGTTCTTGACCGTGATGTCATTCAACCCCCGATAATCAATACACGGTCGAAGAGAGCCATCCTTCTTACCCACAAAGAAGAATCCTGCCCCCAGGGGTGATGACGAGGACGAACGAGACCAGCAGCTAGGGACTCCTTGATGTAGGTCTCCAAAGCCTCACGTTCAGGGCGGGAGATACTGTATAACCTTCCCTTGGGGTAGACAGCTCCAGGGAACAGGTTGATGGCACAATCATATGGTCGGTGGGGAGGGAGTGACAGAGCCTTCTGCTTACTGAACACTTCCCCCAAATCGTGATATGTCTCGGGAACCAGGGACAAATCTGGGGGTTTAGCCTCAATCACCTGACTGGGAACCGAATGGGGACAGGCAGTCTTGAGACAGTTAGCATGACAATCAAGGCTCCAACTCGTTACCTTGCCCGTCACCCAATCGAACGTGGGATTGTGTTCCTTCAGCCAGGGGTATCCAAGGACCAGAGGAACATGGGAAGACGGCAGAATGAAGAATGAAATCATCTCCGAATGATCCCGACAACAGCATCTTAACCGGTTCAGTCCTCATCGTGATACGTGCCAGACTACTGCCGTTCAGAGTGGTCGCTTCAATGGCTTCCGGCAATTGCTCCTTGGAAAGCCCCAGCTGTTCCACCAACTCGGCATCAAGAAAGCTTCCATCGGCACCTGAATCGATAAAGCGTTAATCGCTAAGCTCTGATTCCTGTTCACAAGGGTAGCCGGGAAACGGGGTCTGACAGAGGTACTGAGAGGTTGAAACTGGCTCGCTAAAAGTCCTCCCAACTTTAGCGAGCCGGGCAGTTTGACGACCGCCGGGAACAAGTGGAGATGTAATGTCCCGGGCTACCACAGTAGAGGCAGCAGTTGGTCTTACGTCTATGTTGACGCTCCTCCTTGGTTAACCCGTGCCGCCCCACTTGCATGGGTTCAGAATCGGGAGAGAGGACCTCTCCACTAATCCTTTGTGGTGGAGAATGATCGCCGTGTTCTGGTCCACCACCCGACCCGACTGGGAACTGAGAAGCTGATCGATTGGACGGACCCCATTGCTTCTCCCTCCTTCGCTCTCGGACTCGATTATCCACCCGAATAGACAAGGCTACCAAGCTGTCCAGGTCACTAGGCTCCGGATAGGAGATCAACTCATCCTTGAGCTGCTCCGACAGACCCTGGTAAAAGGCCGCTTGCAGAGACTCCTCATTCCACCCACTCTCCACAGCCAACGTCTTGAACTCGATCACGAAGTCGGCCACGCATGCGAGTTCCTTGGTGAAGCGAAAACAGGCGCCTAGCTGCGTCCCCTCCTCGGACGGAATGGTCGAAGAGCTTCCTCATCTCGGCCGTGAACCCCTGGTATGAAGCCATGCAGGGGTCTTGTCGTTCCCAAACGGCTGAAGCCCACTCCAGCGCTCGACCACGCAGCAACTCAATCACAAAGGCTATCCTAGCCTTGTCTGTGGCATAAGAGTAGGGCTGTAGATCGAACACTAACCCACACTGCATAAGGAAAGAACGGCATCTTCCCAGCTCCCCCTCATATTTATCCGGCGCCGGAACCTTGGGCTCACGGAAGGACACAGCTCCAGACGCGGCAGGCGAGATGGGTGAAACCGGTAGTGGATCCTCCACCGGAAACTTGCGCTGGTTCTGGACCTCCGTCAGACCGGTAGAAAGGTTCCGAACTGACAACGCTATCTCCTGTAGTGCCGTGCTATGTTGTCCCAACATCTTCTCCTGATGGGAAATGGCATGGCGAACAGAGTCCAGGTCCGCTGGGTTCATTACTGGCCGGATCGTTCTGTCACGAGTTACAAAGCCAGAACCCAGAAGCAGACCAGGACAAGGTAAGTTGAAACGAAGGTGAGTGTTTATTTACAAATTCAAGAGTGATGCTGAATAATCCAGGGAACAGAGCGGGCGGCGTTGGTTAGTTGTTGGGGGTGCAGTGGTTGATCCAATCATGGCTCGGCAGCCGCCGACCACCAGGCAGAGGTTGGATGAAGGTTCCGGACGAGTGATGTTCATGGCTAACGATCCGGCAGGGAATGGATGTTAGGCCAGAGCCTAAGAAGGGTGATGATCAGGACCAGGTGTGCAGATTGCTGATGGGATGCAGGTGCGGAAATCAAGAGAGCTCCCCGGAGCGTTCCAGAACCCTCGGGAAACTGGAGATCACGAGCAGAAAAACTAGTCCACAGACAGGACCCGACTCAGACTGCCGGGATCGTTACAATGTGTGACTTAAAAATTCAACTTTATGGCTTCTGTTATGTAGTCCCAGTGCTTATTGTTGATGGGCAGGTTGATGAACTCATTGTGGGAACTAATGTGTTGAAGTCTCTGATTAGACAGTGAGTTTCTATGTGCTCACGCAGGTGCCCGAGAGCTGTGGCTGCACCAAGGGCTAAGCTATTGTGTGTTGTCTCTTCGTGTACAGGTATGTCATTTATTTTGTCAGAATTATGTTGTATATCATTTTACTTGTATTGTATAGTGTGTTGTTAGGCATTGAATGTGTGCATGCAGCACCTGTTCTCTTTTGCCTGACCTTCAACTAGCAAGGTGCCCGAGAGCTGTGGCTGCACCAAGAGCTAACATATTGTGTGTTGTCTCTTCGTGTGCAGGTCGAATAAAAATTATCCAACCATCAGAATTCCAGTTGTGGCAGTGACCTAATTACGTGACCTGCCGACTGGTCAGCTCAAGCCGACCGCCGGAGCTGTGCATGTGGATGAGGTGCACGACCTGCGCATGTGAATTTGTTGATGGCTTACTGTAAGTGAATATATACTGTAAACAGTGAAAGTGAATGTAGCATATTCATTAGATACAGGTATTCGTGCTTAATTGTATGTTTTGGATGAATTTGTTTATTGCGTTAATTTTTTTTGGTATTTGAATGCACTAAATTACATTGTATTTTAGTGCTCTGTTGAGCCATGGAAGATTCTCAAATCCATAAGACATGTTATGCTGGGGATTTTAGTGTGGGTAGAGGGAGGGGTGTCCTTCCATTTACACCAATTGTACAGTCAGCTCCTGGGAGTAGAGCGTTTGCTAGTCCTGAGTTTGCAAGCACTGGGAGGGGTAGGCTGTTTGTTCCACCTGACCAGGGTATCCCACCTCTGTCTTTTGATGTACCATCATCCACAGTACTCGGTGATAATGGGACGCCTCCGAGTCAGCTTAGTGACCTTATTAAGCAGATTGGTTTAGAGATAGGAGAATCTATCAGAGCGAGTTTACTGCAGCCTGGGGTTTCAAGTCTTTCTCCTGCCCGTCCCCCTCACCAACCCCAGCAGTTTCCCCTGCCTGAGCAGTGTGGGTCAACCTTTATTGATGCGTCCAAGCTGAATCTGGTTGTGAAGTCAGATGTTAGTGCTCCACCTCTTTTTAGGGGTGATGGCTCAGATAAGTACTCTGTCCTGGAGTGGGAGGAGTTAATGGAAGTCTACCTAGAGAAGAGGGGTTACACTGGGTCTGGGAATGTTGGGGAGGTGATGTCTAGGCTCATGGGGAGGGCACGGGATGTGACCAAAGTCTGGAAGCGTAACAACCTTGTTGTCACAGATGTTAAGGCGGTGTTCAGTGTTTTCAAGCAACACTTTGGGGATACTGTCTGCTCAGGTATGCCATTAGCTGATTTCTATTCAATCAAACCATATGCTAATGAGGGTCCAATAGATTTCTGGATTAGGCTTAACAAAGCTGCAGAGGCAGCCGAACAGTACCTTGTGAGTGAGGGCAGGACCTTACCCAATCAGTGCTCAGAGTTGGCAGTCATGTTTGTACGCAACTGTCCTGATAAAGAGTTGGCCCAAGTGTTCAAGAGCAAACCCATTCGTGACTGGACAGCCAGTGAGGTACAGGATCGGTTGGATGAACTGTTAAGGGAACGTAAAGCATGTAGAACACAACTTTCACAGCAGGTTGCTGCTGTTTTTGACTGCCCTCAGGAGGGAGTGGGTCCTGTGAAAAGACCTAATGTGTCATCTTTTTCTCAATGTGGCCATGAACCAGACCAGGCACCATCTGTATCTGAGGGTGGGACATTAAAGAAAGTTTTGACTTTGTTAGAGAAGGCTCTGGTCAGCAATACTCAGTCTGTGAGTGGCGCAGTGGTCTAAGGCACTACATCGCAGTGCTAGCTGTGCCACTAGAGATCCTGGTTCAAATCCAGGCTCTGTCGTAGCAGGCCGCGACCGGGAGACCCATGGGGCGGCGCACAATTGGACCAGCGTCGCCTAGGGTAGTGGAGGGAATGGCCGGCTCAGTTCGTAGAGCATGGTGTTTGCAACGCCAGGGTTGTGGGTTCGATTCCCACGGGGGGTATGAATTTTTTTTATAACTAATAAACTAACTGTAAGTCGCTCTGGATAAGAGCGTCTGCTAAATGACTTAAACATGTTAAATGTAGAGGGCCCCGTAAACAGTTCCACAAACGTCAGCATGAGTGTGCTGTCTGTGGAAGCCCTAATCACTGGACCAAAGCTCACTGTCAGATGCACCAGCTGTGCGTCAAGTGCTTTTCTCCGGGCCACATGAGCTTTGACTGTAGTGAGGCTGGGCAGCGACAGAACCCTGGATGTGGACAGACTGGCAGGTCTCAGGAAAACTAGAAAGCCTCCGTTCTGAGGAGGGCAATGTGGGGCATTCTTATTTTTCCTCCACTGATGATGATATCCAATCTGTTTATTCTTACTTTTGTGAGTCAGTACCCAAGAACAACACAGTCATTTTTCAGAACACAATCAGAATGACAGTTTGTTTTACACCACTGTGCTAGTACAGGATAAAGTTGAGCTGAAGGGGATGTTAGATAGTGGGTCCATGGCTACTACTCTGTGCGCTGATATTGTACCTCGGTTGAGGGAGGCAGGAGTGGTAGACGGGAACTTTCTAGCTCCTTCAGACATCATCCTGGTGGGTTGTGGTGGGAACAAACTAGCCCAGTGGGCATGTGTGACTTAAAAATTCAACTTTATGGCTTCTGTTATGTAGTCCCAGTGCTTATTGTTGATGGGCAGGTTGATGAACTCATTGTGGGAACTAATGTGTTGAAGTCTCTGATTAGACAGTTCAAATCAAATGACAGCTACTGGCGGGTGGCGGGTACACCAGGTTCCTCTAGCCAGTGTGATGTCAAATCTGGAGAGATGGAGAGGAGACTCCATCCCAGATAAAGTGGGCACCATTAAGTTGAAGAGAGCAGTAACGCTCCAACCCATGAGTGAGCATCTGGTGTGGGGCTGCCTACCCCCAAAGACAAAACTCTCTGTGGGCAGTACTGTTGTTGTCGAGCCCAGCACGTCTCGTTGTGTGAATCGACACATACTAGTGGGGAGAGTAGTTACGCCTCTGTGGGGGGATGGATGGCTCCCTGTGAAGATTGTGAATCCAACAACATCGCCAGTTACCCTGAGACGAAATGCTAAAGTGGCGGATGTGTACCCTTGCATTGCATTGGAGTATTTTAATGATGTCAAGCAGCAAGCAGCTCATCAGAATGTGGCAAAGGCTCAATATGACAGATCACATGGCAGTCTGACAGCTAAGAGTTCAGTTGGTGGCAGTGTAGATAATGGCAACAGTACACTGAGGAATCTTGGACTTCAAGGCCTGTCTGTTGAGGAGTGTCCAGTTTCACAGTTCTGGAAAGATAAACTTGTCAACTTAATTGGGAAGTATGACACAGTGTTCTCTAGACATAGCCTAGATTGTGGCGAGGCAAAGGAGTTCTGCCTTCGCATACGGCTGACTGATGACCGCCCATTTCGATGACCTTATCGTAGGCTGTCTCCAGCTCATTACCAAAAACTCAGGGAAACACTGGATGATATGGAGGAAAAGGAAATCGTCAGAAAATCCAGCAGCGAGTATGCCTCACCATTGGTGCTGGTATGGAAAAAGAATGGGGACTTGCGCCTATGTACTGACTTCAGGTGGTTAAATGCCCGCACAGTAAAGGATGCTCATCCCCTGCCTCATCAGGCTGATGTACTGGCCGCGCTGGGAGGTAATGCCTTCTTCAGCACAATGGATTTGACGTCAGGGTATTACAACGTGCCACTGCATGAAGAGGACAAGAAATACACTGCCTTTTCCTCCCCTTTAGGTCTGCACGAGTACAATCGGTTACCTCAGGGCCTCTGCAACAGCCCGGCTACTTTTATGAGAATGATGCTGATCATCTCCTTTGTTACTTGGATGATCTGATGGTTTTTGCTAAGACGGAGGAAGAGAGTCTGCAGAGACTTGAGATGGTTTTTCAGCGGTTGCAGGAGCACAACCTTAAACTGTCTCCGTCTAAGTGCAAGTTTCTGAGGAGGTCTGTAAAGTTTTTGGGCCACATCATTTCTCAGGAGGGTGTAGCCACTGACCCTGCTAAAGTTCAAACCATTTTGAATGTGACTGAGAGTGAGATAATGGAAGCTGATGGTGTCACACCGTCTCCTATCAAAATAGGTTCTTTCCTTGGTATGGTAGTATACTATCAGCACTACATTGAGAATTGTTCCATGGTTGCTAGGCCATTGTTTCAGCTAACTACAGGTCAGAAGAAGCCTAGGAGAGGCAAGGGTAGGAAGAGGCCTGGTCCCCCTCGCAGGCTCACTGCTGCAGACTGGACTGCCGAATGTCGACTCGCTTTTGAAGCTTTGAAATCAGCACTAGTTGACCAGGCACTGCTGGTTCATCCAGATTTTTCTCAGCCATTTCTACTTTCCGTGGATGCATCTACTAGTGGTTTGGGAGCTGTACTATCACAAGTGCAAGATGGGAAGGACATAGCCAGGCCGATAGCTTTTGCTAGTAAATCTCTTAATCATGCACAATCCAAGTATCCTGCTCACCGGCTGGAATTTCTAGCCATGAAATGGGCCATTCATGATAAATTCAGCCATTGGCTGCGAGGGCATAAGTTTACTGTGTGGACCGACAACAATCCACTCAAATATATTCTTACAAAGCCGAGACGATGCATGCGAGCAGAGATGGGTTGCAAAGCTGGCACCCTTTGAGTGGCGCAGTGGTCTAAGGCACTGCATCGCAGTGCTAGCTGTGCCACTAGAGATTCTGGTTCGAATCCAGGCTCTGTCGTAGCCGGCCACGACCGGGAGACCCATGGGGCGCCGCACAATTGGCCCAGCGTTGTCCAGGGTAGGGGAGGGAATGGCCGGCAGGGGATGTTGCTCAGTTGGTAGAGCATGGCGTTTGCAACGCCAGGGTTGTGGGTTCGATTCCCACGGGGCCAGTATGAAAAATAAAAATGATGTATGCACTCACTAACTGTAAGTCGCTCTGGATAAGAGCGTCTGCTAAATGACTAAAAATGTAAAATAAAAATGATATCCAGTACATACAGTGGGGAGAACAAGTATTTGATACACTGCCGATTTTGCAGGTTTTCCTACTTACAAAGCATGTAGAGGTCTGTAATTGTTATCATACGTACACTTCAACTGTGAGAGACGGAATGTAAAACAAAAATCCAGAAAATCACATTGTATGATTATTAAGTAATAATTTGCATTTTATTGCATGACATAAGTATTTGATACATCAGAAAAGCAGAACTTATTATTTGGTACAGAAACCTTTGTTTGCAATTACAGAGATCATACATTTCCTGTAGGTCTTGACCAGGTTTGCACACACTGCAGCAGGGATTTTGGCCCGCTCCTCCATACAGACCTTCTCCAGATCCTTCAGGTTTCGGGGCTGAGATCCCCAAAGCCTACAATAATTCTGATAGTGAAACTCCACTCAGCTGGGATGGTGCTGTGCCTGATGTTGTTAACTTGGTTGAAGATGCTTTGTCAGTCTGGTCTGTGACAATCTACCAGGATTCTGATCAGTCGTCTGACACTACTAGTGTTGAGTCGGAAATTGAAAGTGTGCTGGCTCCGGATATGCTGATCTGTAGTACTCCCCAACCTGAGGTTAGACCTTTGAGCACGGTTGGTGCTGTCCGTGACATTCCTGCTAGGTTTTTGGGTGAGGGTGTTCGGACTAGACTAGGTAGATTTATTAATCCAGTGAATAGGCTAATCCAAACTATGTCTACACAGGAAATGAAACAATTCATGGTTTCTCAGTGACGGTAGGATATTGCCTACCTTTTCTTTGTTGTGTGTATGTGGTAATCTAAGTGGGTCTTAGAGTGATTTGTGGGTTTGTCTAATATTTTTGACAATTCATGTAACTTTGTGTGTAGTTCATCAGCATAAAATGTATTTGGCATTTTTTGTATAGGGTTGAATAAGGGATTAGCTACCTCTTATTTTTCCTAATCCTTCACGGGATAGTTTTCCAGCTGATCGACCATTTGTGGGTCTAGAATTAAGGGACTACACTGGGTTACTCTGTCGCCCTGTGGGTGTGAAATGTTTTTTTTCTTTCTTTGCTTTGTTACCTTCGAGGTAATGTGTTTTGTTTTGTGTTTATAATCTAATGTAAAACAGTAGGGGTGAATGTAGTAGTGTGATGTTGTTCCCCTAGATGATGCACCAAGTTGCACACAAGGACAGTTCAAGTAGGCCAGGTCAAGAGGGGATGTTAATAAGTATAATAATAATAATAATAATAATAATAATAATTCAATGTGGTTTTTATTTAATTACAGCTGCATAGCTAATGTTATTTTTTGGTGTACAAACATTTTTATATATCTATATTGTAAATACACCTAATTGTAAAAGTTTTGTATATTTTGGTTTGGTCCATCGCTGGGTTATCTGTATTTATGTACCCTCTTATTGTTCTCTTTGCCTGACCTTCAACTAGCAAGGTATGTTGTCCTTGGCGCCGTAATTTGTCAATATAAAACTGTGGTAAAGTTACACAAAGTGCTGTTACGCAACTATAGGTTTTGTTACAATGTGGACAATATAAAGATTTATGTTAACAACTTTCACCAAGCTCGCTAATTTGGGTACCTATTGTAACTCGGGAGTATTTGGGTCAGTGTTTGAGTGAGTTTCTATGTGCTCATGCAGGTGCCCGAGAGCTGTGGCTGCACCAAGGGCAAACCTATTGTGTGTTGTCGCTTCGTGTACAGGTATGTCTTTTGTTATGTCAGAATTATGTTGTATATCATTTTACTTGTATTGTATAGTGTGTTGTTAGGCATTGAATGTGTGCATGCAGCACCTGTTCTCTTTTGCCTGACCTTCAACTAGCAAGGTGCCCGAGAGCTGTGGCTGCACCAAGGGCTAACATAATTTTTTTGTCTCTTCGTGTGCAGGTCGAATAAAAATTATCCAACCATCAGAATTCCAGTTGTGGCAGTGTCCTAATTAAAAGTACACAACGCAGAACGAACCACGCTACATATGCATAATGATGTAGTAAACTACATCGCTCTGCGTGGGAACTTTTGGTGGGGGGGAAGTAGCCTTTATAAGTCTCCATGGTGGGTAAAGACCATCACTTCGTTGTCTTGTTGGGAATAGTAATAATTTGTGACAGTACGCATTGTATTAGTCTAACGGTTGTTTTTAATTTAGTTTCTCACATTAAACAGACATTTGAGAAGGATTTGAGAAGCGAATTGCTTGCAGTTGTACCTATGACACACAGACACACTAAAGCTGTACAGTGTAGTTAGAAAAGTCAATTTACATTATTTGCAGATGTGTTCCCTTTTATTTACAAATCGAAAAATGTAACATTTGAAATGAATGTGGCAGAACAGTTAAGCATAGAGTTCCTGTGGGAGTCTTCTCCTTCAGTCTTTTTGCCTCCTATGCCTCGTTTCCTATTATATGGGATTTTCCCAATGCCAAGTTCACCTGAGACAGCCGCTATCCAGTGTCATGTGTTGCTGAATTACAGATCTCGCTATCCCAATGTCGCTGCTGTCCATGGTGCTGAAATATCCAATCTCGGCTATTTGCATACATAGGACCATCCACACTTGACACCACACACACAAGTTAATGCTAATATCACACACACTTTTGAACATTGCACAACCTGCAACAAGACACTGAAACAGCACTTAATTTCAAGTTTGTTTGTTTCTGAATAAAGATGCGAAGAATGAAATCAATGTGTGGAAGGAGATTGGACAATGTATAGGCATTCCCTATAGCTGTATTTGACTGGAGCATGATCAGATTGCTTTGTTTCAGCCAGAATGGAAATTTGGTCTGAGAAACTATGCCCATTATAGCATGACTATTTCAGACAGAATTCACTTAATATTGTCTGTAAAAATATAAATAAGGCAATGTTTATATGACCCCCTTTCAAACATTCACATATTTATCATTTTCTTGCAGATATACAGTGCATTCAGAAAGTATTCATACCCCTTAACTTATTCCACATGTTGTTTTCTTACAGCCTGAATTCAAAATGGATTCAATTATAATATTTTCTCTCACGCAGCTACATACAATACCCCATAATGACAAAGTGAAAACACGTTTTAGAAATTTTTGCAAATGTATTGGAAATGAAATACAGAAATATCTCATTTACATAAGTATTCACACCCCTGAGTCGATTAAAGCTGTGTCTTTCTGGGTAAATCTCCAAGAGCTTTGCACAACTGGATTGTAAAATATATGCAATATACGTTATATAGACAGACATTTTTTTTTTTTGCCATAGGTTTTCAAGACGAATTAAGTCAAAACTGTAACTAAGCCACTCAGAAACATTCAATGTCGTCTTGGTAAGCAACTCCAGTGATATTTGGCCTTGTGTTTTAGGTTATTGTCCTGCTGAAGAGGGAATTTGTCTCCCAGTGTCTGTTGGAAAGCAGACTGAACCAGGTTTTCCTCTAGGAATCTGCCTGTACCTGTACCGTTTATTTTTATCCTAAAAAAGTATCTAGTCCTTGCCAATGACATGCATACCCATAACATGATGCAGCCACCACCATGCTTGGAAATATGAAGAGTGGTACTCAGTGATGTGTTGTGTTGGATTTGCCCAAAACATTACGCTTTGTATTCAGGGCATAAAGTTCATTTCTTTGCCACATTATTTGCAGTTTTACTTTAGTGCCTGATTGCAAACACAATGCATGTACAGGTTTCCTTCTTTTACATTTACATTTTAGTCATTTAGCAGATGCTCTTATCCAGAGCGACTTACAGTTAGTGAGTGCATACTCTGTCAATTAGGTTAGTATTGTGGAGTAACTACAATGTTGATGATTCATCCTCAGTTTTCTCCTATCAAAGCAGCTGTTTTAAAGTCACCATTGGCCTCATGGTGAAATCCCTGAGCGTTTTCCTTCCTCTCTGGCAGCTGAGTTAGGATGGACACCTGTATTTTTGTGGTGACTGGGTGTATTGAAACACCATCCAAAGCGTAATTAATCTCTTCACCATGCTCAAAGGAATATTCAATGTCTGCTTTTTTTGTACCCATCTACCAAAAGATGCCCTTCTTTGCGAGGCATTGGAAAACCTCCCTGGTCTTCATGGTTGAATCTATGTTTGAAATTCACTGCTCGACTGAGGGACCTGATAGATAATTGCATGTGTGGGGTACAGAGATTATGTAGTCGTTCAAAAATCACTATCATTGCACATATAGTGAGTCCATCTAACTGATTATGTGACTTGTTAAGCACATTTTTACTCCTGAGCTTATTTAGGCTTGCCATAACAAAGGGGTTGAAAACTAATTGATTAGATTACTAGATACTAGACTCTGTCAATATGTTTTTGGAAGTGGCTCTGCATTTCTTGCATACATATCATATTTATTTAAGGATTATGACGACTTTCTAAAAGGACAAAGCTGTTTCTGTGTGCTCCCTTGTCTCCACTGTCACTCACCACATCCCTCGATGCGTGCAAACAGAGCATCTATATTAGGGATGGGCAACTCCAGTCCTCGGGACCTGATTGGTGTTACACTTTTTCCCCAGCCCCAGCTAACACGTTTGACTCTAATAATCAAGTACTCATGGGTTTCAGTTTAGAATGCAATAAGTTTAATCATCTGTGTTTGCTAGGGATGGGGAAAAAGTGTGACACCCCTCCGACCCCCAAGGACTGGAATTGTCCATCCCTGATCTATATGGTAGGACCAGTACCAGACCTGAATGAATGTGTCTGTTTTGAATATTGACGGAGACAGAATTATGTGGTTGATAGCAGAGATGTCATGCCCAAAGGGGGCACAGGGTCACTTGCCCCCTCAGATTTGTGATGTTTAAATTTGTCTTGTTATATTTTCTCTGTCATACTACTAACCATGAAGATGGCTTTAGCTAGCCCAGATAGGATCCCAATCTCCCAACCTAATAACTACACTGAACAAAAATATAAACGCAACATGTAAAGTGTTGGTCCCATGTTTCATGAGCTGAAATAAAAATCCCAGAAATGTTCCATTCGCACAAAAAGCTAATTTCTCTCAAATTGTGTACACAAATTTGTTTACATCCCTGTAAGCGAGCATTTCTCCTTTGCCAAGATAATCCATCCACCTGACAAATATGGCATATCAAGAAGCTGATTAAACAGCATGATAATTATGACAATAAAATGCCACTCTAAAATGTGCAGTTTTGTCACACAACACAATGCACAGATGTTTCAAGTTTTGAGGCAGCGTGCAATTGGCTTACGGACTGCAGGAATGTCCACCAGAGCTGTTAACAGATACGTTTATGTTAATTTCTCAACCATAAGCCAAGGCGGCTTTAGAGAATTTGGCAGTACTTCTAACTGGCCTCACAACTTCAGACCACTTGTAAAGCAGCGTATGGGCGAGCTGTTGGCTGATGTCAACGTTGTGAATGCTCCATGGTGGCAGTGGGGTTATGGTATGGGCAGGCATAAGCTACGGACAATGAACACAATTGCATTTTATCGATGACAATTTGCATGCACAGATATACCGTGGGATAGTGTACGTGCACAAAGTGAGTTTGTAACATGTATATCATTCTTACTTGTTGTTCTTTATATTTACTACCATTGCCTATTGTAAGTTGCCTTTCTGTGTTTTACTGTGTTGTGTAATACTCCGCAGGTAGCATTATGCCATTAATACAGCCCTTCCTTTGTTAATAGCGTTGTTGCTCTACTTGTGCTATCAGTTATTGTGCATATTCATTACCCCTGTTATCTGTCCATTACAGGACCACTATCATTCCACTACCTTTCCATGTCCATTTCATCCGTGTGTGTCAATAAAGTATCCTTGAATGTAACTCTGAGGTTGCCTTATTCCCCTCTTACCGGGGGAGGTGAAAGCGCAACCTGGTCTCAGAACATTTCGTATTATTCTGTATGTACAAAGCTGTGATCAAGGCAAAGGGTGGCTACTTTGAAGAATCTCAAATCTGAAATATATTTTGATATGTGTAACACGTTTTTGGTTACTACATGATGCCATATGTGTTATTTAATAGTTTTGATGTCTTCACTATTATTCTACAATGTAGAAAATACACAAGACACAGAGGAGGAGAAACTATCCAACACCCTGGGAGAGAGAACGAGTGACCTCAGTCGAACTCACAGCCAGAAAGATGGGTTAGATACAGGAGAGGAGGAGGTTACCCCGGATGCCATCACCCCTGCTCCTGTGAACAAGGAATGAGAGGGGAAGCCTTCTAATCAGGCCAACGGGCAGGCGGAGCGAGAGGTCATAGTGATAGTGATTCACACCCAGAGAGAGACAGACAACCCATACAACCTCTTGGCTGAGATTAACCACACAGAGGTAGAGGCAGAGGGCCTTCAGGGCAAGCCAGTCAGCCTGCCTGCTCTGATCCTCAAGTCAATTGTATTTAAATTCATATTCATTAAAGATTTTTAGTCAAGACTTGAAAAGTGCCATTTATTTCAAATGATAATTATTCAGTGTCTGCAACCCTCAAGAACCAGGGTGAGTCTGGGTCCCCCTTTAACTGGGCAAACACAACTTGCATATTTTCATAGACTAGGCCGAAACGTTAATCTTTTAACCTTGCTTAAGTAAAACAATGCATTTTTAATAGTGAGCAAGAGTTTTCTATGATGATTAAAGTTTTTTTGTCGCGCCCTCCACTTTTTTGTCAAATAATACATTTTTAAAAAATGTAATAAGTTAATTATTAAAAGCATTAAAATTGGGATTGGGATGTTTCCCACTTATTTATACAACCTACTCCACAAAGTTTAGAGAAATGTTCTGAAATTAATTAAGAATTAAACAGAAGAAAATCAGAATTGAAGGCAACTATAATGCAAAGAATTTAATGGTCTATGGTTCAATCCTGTTTCTGGTCTAATGAATAATTAATATTGTTCCTCCTCTTCCTTGTGGCAAGCGCAGCAGCACACTGCCCTCCAAAGCCTGCAAAAAAACGCTGGACTGCCCCTTTCCTCGCCCTGCATGGAACATCCAGGGTCACGTCCTTGGTGACGTGTGGGGTGACGTCCAGGGTGACCACAGCAACATCCTCTGGAAAGGGACAAAAGCGGGACAGAATGTAAATAAATGCAAACCGTAGGTTCTAAACACTGGCCAGTTGAATGGGATCTTTTATTTCAGCTCATGAAACATGGGACCAACACTTTACATGTTATCATGATGAACGGCACCTGTCAGAGTGCTTTCTATAAGTCTTACTCACCTGCTTGGATGTCAGATGGCAGAGTGGCGTAGACGGCCACCATGAGAGGCTTTTCTTCAGGTGTGACGTCCACAACCTCCAAGAGTGAAGAAGCAGGGTATGCATCTGTGTTAGGGGTGAGGTCCACAAGCTCCAGGTGGGAAGAAGCAGGATCTGCCTCTGTGTTTGGGGTGATGTCCACAACCTCTAGGTGGGAAGAAGCCGGGTCTGCATCTGTGTTAGGGGTGATGTCCACAAACTCCAGGTGGGAAGAAGCAGGATCTGCCTCTGTGTTTGGGGTGATGTCCACAAGCTCCAGGTGGGAAGAAGCCGGGTCTGCCTCTGTGTTAGGGGTGATGTCCACAACCTCCAGGTGGGAAGATGCTGGGTCTGCCTCTGTGTTAGTGATGATGTCCACAACCTCCAGGTGGGAAGAAGCTGGCTCTGCCTCTGTGTTAGGGGTGATGTTCACAACCTCCAGGTGGGAAGATGCCAGGTGTGCCTCTTTGTTAGAATTGATGTCCGCAATCTCTAGGTGGGAAGAAGCCGGGTCTGCCTCTGTGTTTGGGGTGATGTCCACAAGCTCCAGGTGGGAAGAAGCCGGGTCTGTCTCTGTGTTAGGGGTGGTTTCCACAACCTCCTGATAGGAAGAAGCCGGGTCTAACTCTGTGTTAGGGGTGATGACCACAAACTTCAGGTGGGTAGAAGCCGTCTCAGCCTCTGTGTTAGGGGTGATGTCCACAAGCTCCTTGTGGGAAGAAGCCAGGTGTGCCTCTTTGTTAGGGGTGATGTCCACAACCTCCAGGTGGGAAGAAGCAAGGTGTGCCTCTTTGTTAGGGGTGATGTCCACAACCTCCAGGTGAGAAGAAGCCGGGTCTGCCTCTGTGTTAGGGGTGATGTCCACAACCTCCAGGTGGGAAGATGCTGGGTCTGCCTCTGAGTTATGGTTGATGTCAACAACCATACGGTGGGAAGAAGCAGGGTCTGACTCTGTGTTAGGGGTGATGTCCACAAACTTCAGGTGGGTAGAAGCCGTCTCAGCCTCTGTGTTAGGGGTGACGTTCACAACCTCCAGGTGGGAAGAAGCCAGGTGTGCCTCTTTGTTAGGGTTGATGACCGCAATCTCTAGGTGGGAAGAAGCCGGGTCTGCCTCTGTGTTTGGGGTGATGTCCACAAGCTCCTGATGGGAAGAAGCCAGGTGTGCCTCTGTGTTAGGGGTGATGTCCTCAACTTCCAGGTGGTAAGATACCGGGTCTGCCTCTGTGCTACGGGTTTTGTCAGCAACCTCCAGGTGGGAAGAAGCCAGGTGTGCCTCTGTGTTAGGGGTGATGTCCAAAACCACTATGTGGGAAGAAGCCGGGTCTTCCTCTCTGCTACGGGTGATGTCAACAACATCTAGGTGGGGAGAAGCTGGGTCAAACTCTGTGTTAGGGGTGAATCCCTCAACCTCCAGGTGGGCAGAAGCCGGGTCTTTCTCTGTGTTAGGGGTGATGTCCACAACCTCCGGGTGGGAAGAAGCTGGGTCTGCCTCTGTGTTAAGGGGAATTTCCACAACCTCCAGGTGGGAAGAACCCTGGTCTGCATCTGTGTTAGGGGTGACAATTAAAATCCTGATTGGCTCTACTACTACAAGGCACCAGGATGTCATGACAAAAGGCATCTGTCAGAGTGCTTTCTATGAGTGCTACTCACCTGCTTGGATATCAGCTGGTAGTGTGGCAGAGAATGCCACCACTAGGACAGGGGGAACTCGCAGGGTGTCTGCAGTAGGCTGGAAGTAGCTTTTCACCTCGTCCGCCACAAAGGCACAGACAGAGCTCATAAAAAAAAGGGGTCTTGAGGTCATCCAGGGAGAAGGACTGGCTGATTCTCCCGAGGATCGACCTCACAGAGTCAAAAGCAGCAGCCCGGGAGAAAGGGGTGTGAGGAGAAGAGGCCTTCAACGTGTTGGAGAGCTTCTCCCCTACGGCCACCACCATACTCACAGCCATCCCGCTTAGGAGGATGGGGTGATCTGAATGGCCTTCCTCTGGCTGAAGCCACAGGGCCAGGAGGATCCTGGGCACCAGCTCCACCACCACCTGGGATGGGCTGAGCAGGTTGCTACAGGGCTTATTGGACAGCTTGTCCAGAATGCTCCTCACAGCTCTCTCCACGATGATGTGGACCTTGGGGTCGCTGAAATCAACAAAAAGCAGCAGAGAAAGCTAAACGATGTGCAATGTTCACACAGAGAACACTGCCCTAGTTATTTTCTGCATAGCTCCAGATGTGTAGATGAATGGAGCAAGCTGTATGCAGGGCAGTACATGGAACTCACATGTCAGCGCCAGCTGGAGAGGTGGTGTGCATAGAGCGGCGGAGCTTGCAGACAGCCTTGTGCTCCATGTCAATCATTTTTAGGCAGGTGTTTACTTCCCAGGTCTGCCGTAGGAAACAGGAAGTCCCATTAGTGTAATTTCACAACATATATATTCTGCTGTACTGACTAGTTGTTGAAAGGCTAGAAAGGAGCTCACTGACTGATAGTCTAAGTCTCTAACTCTCATTCTCTTACCAGCCGAGCGAGTTCGTTCCCCTCCTCCAGGGTTTCCTTCCACACCCTTCAAATAAAACACAAAGCATTTCAACTTTCCTGGCTTCCTATTTATCTGTTGTTTATTTTACCCACACCTCCTGGAGTGCTGCTGGTGACAGAGAATGGCAGTGAAGGTGAGAGCTGACGTGGTACTCACCTCTCCCTAAGGGATTTTTTGCCCTGAGACACCAGCCAGTCGCTCATGTGCTCCATGGTGACATGGGGCGAGACCTGGCCTCGACTCTGGAGCAGCAGATAGTGGACCATGAACTTCTTCTGCAAGATGGGGTAAGGTGTGAGACCGTGCCACTAAAGACCATATAATGTGCTTTCAGAAGGGCCTCTCGCAACATTTCACAACTGCTCATGTCTCACAATTTGCAAGTGATATTAAAAACTCTTATGACCATCTTCTCTAAACTGTCTTGAAATAAAACTCTTGTTTTGGGATTAAATCTATCTCTTTTTTTCTGTGGTTACTGTTTTTGTGGGATGAATCTTACCTGTTTATTGTAATATGCTTCCTCCCAGCAGGCCTGCAGAGTCTGAAAATAAAGGCTGCTTCTACAGAATTCCTTTGAAGATAATTAAAACAATTATGCTTTATTAGGTACATTATGCACAGGCATTTACAGTATGCCAAAAGGAATATCTCCTAAGATTACCTTAGTCGGACCATAAGTGAACTCAGGAATGCTCCCAACCCTATCCATGGTCAGAGGGGGACGAAATGCAGCGCTATAAATATACGGGATGCTCTAGAGATAACAGGAATGACTTTAAGTCGCGAATGATCAATGCCTGTGGAGTCGTCCAATATGCTGCGCTGAGAATTGAGTTGTAGGCGATATTTGGATATGTTTGGCTCAATTTACATGTTTACATTCTATTGCCATGGAGAAATTGAGTTTCTAGAACCTGTTTTCTTCTATGTCTTTATTTCGTGAAATATTAAGATCTTTATTTTGTCATAATGTGTATATGAGGACGTTGGAGCCCGTTCCGATTCATGACGCGGTTATCCAGGTGCATGTTGCATAGACCTACTAATCCAACCTTGGCTTACAAGTTAAATTAAATTAGTATATATGCCTATACAAATCTATTGACCACATCCATTTAAATCAATGATTGTCAATTGAAAATGTGGTAGTTGTGTTATCCTGTTGTGCGTGTCAGGGCTCCTCTTAGGCACGTTATTCCAATATTTCCTAGAATTGACGCAGGTTACACTTTTGCAAAACTACTAGGTTAAAAATAAGAGCATGAATGACAATAAAGGTATGACTTGAATTATATGTGTAGTAGTGTGACGTTGTTCCCCTAGATTATGCACCAAATTGCACACAAGGACAGTTCAAGTAGGCCAGGTCAAGAGGGGATGTTAATAAGTTAATAATAATAATAATTCAATGTGGTTTCTTTATTTAATTACAGCTGCATAGCTAATGTTATTTTTTGGTGTACAAACATTTTTATGTATCTATATTGCAAATACACCTAATTGTAAAAGTTGTGTATATTTTGGTTTGGTCCATCGCGGGTTATCTGTATTTATGTACCCTCTTATTGTTCTCTTTTGCCTGACCTTCAACTAGCAAGGTATGTTGTCCTTGGCGCCGTAATTTGTCAATGTAAAACTGTGGTAAAGTTACACAAAGTGCTGTTACGCAACTACAGGTTTTGTTACAATGTGGACAATATAAAGATGTATGTTAACAACTTTCACCGAGCTCGCTAATTAGGGTACCTATTGTAACTCGGGAGTATTTGGGTCAGTGTTTGAGTGAGTTTCTATGTGCTCACGCAGGTGCCCGAGAGCTGTGGCTGCACCAAGGGCTAACCTATTGTGTGTTGTCTCGTGGTGTGCAGGTATGTCTTTTATTTTGTCAGAATTATGTTGTATATCATTTTACTTGTATTGTATAGTGTGTTGTTAGGCACTGAATGTGTGCATGCAGCACCTGTTCTCTTTGCCTGACCTTCAACTAGCAAGGTGCCCGAGAGCTGTGGCTGCACCAAGAGCTAACATATTGTGTGTTGTCTCTTCGTGTGCAGGTCGAATAAAAATTATCCAACCATCAGAATTCCAGTTGTGGCAGTGTCCTAATTACGTGACCTGCGGACTGGTCAGCTCAAGCCGACCGCCGGAGCTGTGCATGTGGATGAGGTGCACGACCTGCGCATGTGAATTTGTTGATGGCTTACTGTAAGTGAATATATACTGTAAACAGTGAAAGTGAATGTAGCATATTCATTAGATACAGGTATTCGTGCTTATTTGTATGTTTTGGATGAATTTGTTTATTGCATTTATTTTTTTTTGGTATTTGAATGCACTAAATTACATTGTATTTTAGTGCTCTGTTGAGCCATGGAAGATTCTCAAATCCATAAGACGTGTTATGCTGGGGATTTTAGTGTGGGTAGAGGGAGGGGTGTCCTTCCATTTACACCAATTGTACAGTCAGCTCCTGGGAGTAGAGCGTTTGCTAGTCCTGAGTTTGCAAGCACTGGGAGGGGTAGGCTGTTTGTTCCACCTGACCAGGGTATCCCACCTCTGTCTTTTGATGTACCATCATCCACAGTACTCAGTGATAATGGGACGCCTCCGAGTCAGCTTAGTGACCTTATTAAGCAGATTGGTTCAGAGATAGGAGAATCTATCAGAGCGAGTTTACTGCAGCCTGGGGGTTTCAAGTCTTTCTCCTGCCCGTCCCCCTCACCAACCCCAGCAGTTTCCCCTGCCTGAGCAGTGTGGGTCAACCTTTATTGATGCGTCCAAGCTGAATCTGGTTGTGAAGTCAGATGTTAGTGCTCCACCTCTTTTTAGGGGTGATGGCTCAGATAAGTACTCTGTCCTGGAGTGGGAGGAGTTAATGGAAGTCTACCTAGAGAAGAGGGGTTACACTGGGTCTGGGAATGTTGTGGAGGTGATGTCTAGGCTCATGGGGAGGGCACAGGATGTGACCAAAGTCTGGAAGCGTAACAACCTTGTTGTCACAGATGTTAAGGCGGTGTTCAGTGTTTTCAAGCAACACTTTGGGGATACTGTCTGCTCAGGTATGCCATTAGCTGATTTCTATTCAATCAAACCATATGCTAATGAGGGTCCAATAGATTTCTGGATTAGGCTTAACAAAGCTGCAGAGGCAGCCGAACAGTACCTTGTGAGTGAGGGCAGGACCTTACCCAATCAGTACTCAGAGTTGGCAGTCATGTTTGTACGCAACTGTCCTGATAAAGAGTTGGCCCAAGTGTTCAAGAGCAAACCCAATCGTGACTGGACAGCCAGTGAGGTACAGGATCGGTTGGATGAACTGTTAAGGGAACATAAAGCATGTAGAACACAACTTTCACAGCAGGTTGCTGCTGTTTTTGACTGCCCTCAGGAGGGAGTGGGTCCTGTGAAAAGACCTAATGTGTCATCTTTTTCTCAATGTGGCCGTGAACCAGACCAGGCACCATCTGTATCTGAGGGTGGGACATTAAAGAAAGTTTTGACTTTGTTAGAGAAGGCTCTGGTCAGCAATACTCAGCAATACTCAGTCTGTGAGTGGCGCAGTGGTCTAGGGCACTACATCGCAGTGCTAGCTGTGCCACTAGAGATCCTGGTTCGAATCCAGGCTCTGTCGTAGCCGGCCGCGACCGGGAGACCCATGGGGCGGCGCACAATTGGACCAGCGTCGCCTAGGGTAGTGGAGGGAATGGCCGGCTCAGTTCCTAGAGCATGGTGTTTGCAACGCCAGGGTTGTGGGTTTGATTCCCACGGGGGGTATGAAAAAAAAAAAGTAATGTATGCACTAACTGTAAGTCGCTCTGGATAAGAGCGTCTGCTAAATGACTTAAACATGTTAAATGTAGAGGGCCCCGTAAACAGTTCCACAAACGTCAGCATGAGTGCGCTGACTGTGGAAGCACTAATCACTGGACCAAAGCTCACTGTCAGATGCACCAGCTGTGCGTCAAGTGCTTTTCTCCGGGCCACATGAGCTTTGACTGTAGTGAGGCTGGGCAGCGACAGAACCCTGGATGTGGACAGACTGGCAGGTCTCAGGAAAACTAGAAAGCCTCCGTTCTGAGGAGGGCAATGTGGGGCATTCTTATTTTTCCTCCACTGATGATGATATCCAATCTGTTTATTCTTACTTTTGTGAGTCAGTACCCAATAACAACACAGTCATTTTTCAGAACACAATGAGAATTACTCAGAATGACAGTTTGTTTTACACCACTGTGCTAGTACAGGATAAAGTTGAGCTGAAGGGGATGTTAGATAGTGCGTCCATGGCTACTACTCTGCGCGCAGATATTGTACCTCGGTTGAGGGAGGCAGGAGTGGTAGAGGGGAACTTTCTAGCTCCTTCAGACATCATCCTGGTGGGTTGTGGTGGGAACAAACTAGCCCAGTGGGCATGTGTGACTTAAAAATTCAACTTTATGGCTTCTGTTATGTAGTCCCAGTGCTTATTGTTGATGGGCAGGTTAATGAACTCATTGTGGGAACTAATGTGTTGAAGTCTCTGATTAGACAGTGAGTTTCTATGTGCTCACGCAGGTGCCCGAGAGCTGTGGCTGCACCAAGGGCTAAGCTATTGTGTGTTGTCTCTTCGTGTACAGGTATGTCAACAGGTATGTCATTTTTTTTGTCAGAATTATGTTGTATATCATTTTACTTGTATTGTATAGTGTGTTGTTAGGCACTGAATGTGTGCATGCAGCACCTGTTCTCTTTTGCCTGACCTTCAACTAGCAAGGTGCCCGAGAGCTGTGGCTGCACCAAGAGCTAACATATTGTGTGTTGTCTCTTCGTGTGCAGGTCGAATAAAAATTATCCAACCATCAGAATTCCAGTTGTGGCAGTGTCCTAATTACGTGACCTGCCGACTAGTCAGCTCAAGCCGACCGCCGGAGCTGTGCATGTGGATGAGGTGCACGACCTGCGCATGTGAATTTGTTGATGCCTTACTGTAAGTGAATATATACTGTAAACAGTGAAAGTGAATGTAGCATATTCATTAGATACAGGTATTCGTGCTTATTTGTATGTTTTGGATGAATTTGTTTATTGCATTTTTTTTTTTTTGGTATTTGAATGCACTAAATTACATTGTATTTTAGTGCTCTGTTGAGCCATGGAAGATTCTCAAATCCATAAGACGTGTTATGCTGGGGATTTTAGTGTGGGTAGAGGGAGGGGTGTCCTTCCATTTACACCAATTGTACAGTCAGCTCCTGGGAGTAGAGCGTTTGCTAGTCCTGATTTTGCAAGCACTGCGAGGGGTAGGCTGTTTGTTCCACCTGACCAGGGTATCCCACCTCTGTCTTTTGATGTACCATCATCCACAGTACTCGGTGATAATGGGACGCCTCCGAGTCAGCTTAGTGACCTTATTAAGCAGATTGGTTCAGAGATAGGAGAATCTATCAGAGCGAGTTTACTGCAGCCTGGGGTTTCAAGTCTTTCTCCTGCCCGTCCCCCTCAAAAACCCCAGCAGTTTCCCCTGCCTGAGCAGTGTGGGTCAACCTTTATTGATGCGTCCAAGCTGAATCTGGTTGTGAAGTCAGATGTTAGTGCTCCACCTCTTTTTAGGGGTGATGGCTCAGATAAGTACTCTGTCCTGGAGTGGGAGGAGTTAATGGAAGTCTACCTAGAGAAGAGGGGTTACACTGGGTCTGGGAATGTTGGGGAGGTGATGTCTAGGCTCATGGGGAGGGCACGGGATGTGACCAAAGTCTGGAAGCGTAACAACCTTGTTGTCACAGATGTTAAGGCGGTGTTTAGTGTTTTCAAGCAACACTTTGGGGATACTGTCTGCTCAGGTATGCCATTAGCTGATTTCTATTCAATCAAACCATATGCTAATGAGGGTCCAATAGATTTCTGGATTAGGCTTAACAAAGCTGCAGAGGCAGCCGAACAGTACCTTGTGAGTGAGGGCAGGACCTTACCCAATCAGTGCTCAGAGTTGGCAGTCATGTTTGTATGCAACTGTCCTGATAAATAGTTGGCCCAAGTGTTCAAGAGCAAACCCATTCGTGACTGGACAGCCAGTGAGGTACAGGATCGGTTGGATGAACTGTTAAGGTGATTAGCTCACTAAAGAACTCTAAAGCCAAAGATGTGTTTGGGATGGACTCTACCTTTCTTAAAAACTACAAAGAGTCACTCATTGGCCCCATTACTAAGGTCACCAACACATCTATTGGTCTCGGGGTGTTTCCAAGGGTATGGAAGTCAGCCATAATAACGGCCATCTTTAAATCAGGCGACCCTGCTGATGTGAGTAACTACAGGCCCATTAGTATACTACCTGTGGTGTCAAAGATTGTTGAAAAGTGTGCAGCAGAACAACTGATTGCCCACCTCAACAACAGCCCCTTCACATTACATTCCATGCAGTTTGGCTTCAGAGCGAAACACTCCACAGAAATGTCCAACTGCTTTTTTCTGGAAAATGTGAAGTCCAAGATGGACAAAGGGGGCGTTGTTGGGGCTGTGTTTCTGGACCTAAGGAAGGCTTTTGATACTGTTAACCATGAGATTCTCATCATAAAATTGTCCAAGTTCAACTTTTCCCCCGATGCCTTAAGATGGATGAAATCATACCTTGAAGGCAGAACTCAGTGTGTCAGAGTGAGCAATGAGCTGTCGCCCACTCTTAGCTATGATGTGGGTGTGCCCCAAGGGTCAATACTGGGGCCCCTCCTGTTCAGCCTGTACATTAATGATCTGCCTTCTGTCTGTACTGGGTCTGAAGTTCAAATGTATGCAGATGATACAGTGATATATGTGCATGCAAAGAGCAAACAACAAGCTGCACAAGAACTCACTACTGTAATGGTCCAGGTTACAAAGTGGCTCAGTGACTCGTGTTTGCATCTCAATGTGAAAAAAACTGTTTGCATGTTCTTCACAAAGGGGGCAACAGATGCTACTGAGCCAGAAGTCTATGTGTCAGGGGAGAAGCTCCAGGGGGTATCTGATTTTAAGTACCTTGGCATCATACTTGATTCCAACCTCTCTTTTAAAAAAGCATGTGAAAAAGGTAATTCAAATAACCAAATTCAACCTAGCTAATTTCCGATTTATACGAAATTGTTTGACTACAGAGGTAGCAAAACTGTACTTCAAATCTATGATACTCCCCCACTTAACATACTGCTTGACTAGTTGGGCCCCAAGCTTGCTGTACAACAGTAAGACCTATTCAGTCTGTCTACAAACAGGCTCTCAAAGTGCTTGATAGGAAGCCCAATAGCCATCATCACTGTCACATCCTTAGAAAGCATGAGCTCCTGAGTTGGGAAAATCTTGTGCAATACACCGATGCATGTCTTGTATTCAAGATCCTAAAAGGCTTGGCTCCCCCCCTCCACTCAGTATTTTTGTTAAACAGAAAACCCAAACATATGGCAGCAGATCCACAAGGTCTGCCATGAGAGGTGACTGTGTAGTTCCCCTAAGGAAAAGCACCTTTAGTAAATCCGCTTTTTCTGTGAGAGCTTCCCATGTCTGGAATACACTGCCATCAGACACACATAACTGCACCACATATCACACTTTCACAAAATGCTTGAAGACATGGCTAAAGGTCAATCAGATTTGTGAACATGGTCCCCTAGCTGTGTGTTGCCGCTTTCCATGTCTGTTGTCTGTAACTTGTGAGGTGTGGAAACACTTTGTTGCTTTTATGAATTTTGTCTTGCTGCTTTTTGTTCTATGTTGCTCGGTCTGTATGCTACGTCTTGTTTGTCCTATGTTGCTATGTCTGTATGCTATGTCTTGTTCTATGTTGTTATTGTCTATATTGTAATTGTTTTTAATAACCTGCCCAGGGACTGCGGTTGAAAATTAGCCGGCTGGCTAAAACCGGCACTTTTACTGAAACGTTGATTAATGTGCACTGTCCCTGTAAAAATAAACTCAAACTCAAACTCAAACTCACACACCATGTTCCTATCTGTTCCTGATTAGTAGGGGTGTAACGATCCATCTACTACATCGATGTATCGATTCATATTCCTATGATCCAACAACATCGATCTGTGCTCGGCGAGTTGGCCTTTTGGACAACATATATCGATCTAACATCGTTTTAAAATGTAATAAATCGATTGTATCGATACTAGGAAATAACCCATTGGATTTAAGCACGTCAGACTTTATATGGATGTTTTTTCTTAGCACTTTTAATGATAAAGGCTTTAAACATTACTCGATTCAGTCTGCCTATCCGTGACGTCATCGCGCCAGCAGCAGCGCAAAGGCGCCAAGACAACAAAACAAAGCATGGCGGACAACAGAGGAGAAGCGGACAACAGAGGAGAAGCCGACGAGCGAGAAATTATCAAGCCACCATTGCGGTCCTTACAAGAAACAGGAATCTAGGAAACTTCACCTGCACTGTCCAGTATCCAGGTATTTATTTCAGTCACACTGGTTGAATTTTTGGCTAAAAGGTTACTGAATCGATTTCAAGTCACTGAATCGTTTCGGATCGTATCGTTCTAAATGAACCAATATCGTCCTTGAATCGTATCGACAACCACGAATCGTGATACAAATCGAATCGTTGTTAAAACGAATCGTTACACCCCTACTGATTAGTGTAAAATACATGCATATTTTGACACGGTGATGATGAGGATGATTTCCTTATTTTGCCATTTGAGTTAATCAACCTCCAACAGAGGAGTAGTAGTGTGTTTGTTTCTAAATCTCACGCTTGGCAGGGACCTTCGATGTTGATGCTGGGCGGGAGAAAAAATGGGCACCCGATTTGAGAGACACTGGTCTACTTTAGAGGTCTAGGACTGTTTCTGTTCAGGCATACCACTGGTCTACTATAGGACATTGATTATATTAAGAGTGTATATCTGTTCAGGCGCACCACTGGTCTACTATAGGACATTGATTATATTAGGAGTGTATTTCTGTTCAGGCGTACCACTGGTCTACTATAGGACATTGATTATATTAGGAGTGTATATCTGTTCAGGCGTACCACTGGTCTACTATAGGACATTGATTATATTAGGAGTGTATATCTGTTCAGGCGTACCACTGGTCTACTATAGGACATTGATTATATTAGGAGTGTATATCTGTTCTGGCATACCACTGGTCTACTATAGGACATTGATTATATTAGGAGTGTATATCTGTTCTGGCATACCACTGGTCTACTATAGGACATTGATTATATTAGGAGTGTATATCTGTTCTGGCATACCACTGGTCTACTATAGGACATTGATTATATTAGGAGTGTATATCTGTTCAGGCATACCACTGGACTTTGCTTCAGACTGTGTGTTTGTTTCCATTCAGGCGTACCACGGCCACCACCATGCTATGGAGGTCCTGGTTCAGTCTCTGCTGGATCTAGACGTGAGGAACAGCCAGGGGCGCACCCCTCTGGACCTGGCTGCCTTTAAAGGCCATGTGGAGTGTGTTGACGTCCTCATCAACCAGGGAGCCTCCATCCTGGTTAAAGACTTCACCCTGAAGAGGACCCCCATCCACGCTGCAGGTACGCATAGGATATCACGTAAGACCTAGAGATTCTGTAATTCAAAAGTTTTCCTTACCAAGATGGACATTTGTTTGGTCATGTTGCTAGGATGCCAATGTCCACTCTAGGGATATTATATACAGTGGGGAAAAAAAGTATTTAGTCAGCCACCAATTGTGCAAGTTCTCCCACTTAAAAAGATGAGAGAGGCCTGTAATTTTCATCATAGGTACACGTCAACTATGACAGACAAAATGAGAAAAAAAATCCAGAAAATCACATTGTAGGATTTTTAATGAATTTATTGGCATATGATGGTGGAAAATAAGTATTTGGTCAATAACAAAAGTTTCTCAATACTTTGTTATATACCCTTTGTTGGCAATGACACAGGTCAAACGTTTTCTGTAAGTCTTCACAAGGTTTTCACACACTGTTGCTGGTATTTTGGCCCATTCCTCCATGCAGATCTCCTCTAGAGCAGTGATGTTTTGGGGCTGTCGCTGGGCAACACAGACTTTCAACTCCCCTCCAAAGATTTTCTATGGGGTTGAGATCTGGAGACTGGCTAGGCCACTCCAGGACCTTGAAATGCTTCTTACGAAGCCACTCCTTTGTTGCCCGGGCGGTGTGTTTGGGATCATTGTCATGCTGAAAGACCCAGCAACGTTTCATCTTCAATGCCCTTGCTGATGGAAGGAGGGTTTCACTCAAAATCTCACGATACATGGCCCCATTCATTCTTTCCTTTACACGGATCAGTCGTCCTGGTCCCTTTGCAGAAAAACAGCCCCAAAGCATGATGTTTCCAACCCCATGCTTCACAGTAGGTATGGTGTTCTTTGGATGCAACTCAGCATTCTTTGTCCTCCAAACATGACGAGTTGAGTTTTTACCAAAAATTTATATTTTGGTTTCATCTGACCATATGACATTCTCCCAATCCTCTTCTGGATCATCCAAATGCACTTCAGACGGGCCTGGACATGTACTGGCTTAAGCAGGGGGACACGTCTCGCACTGCAGGATTTGAGTCCCTGGCGGCGTAGTGTGTTACTGATGGTAGGCTTTGTTACTTTGGTCCCAGCTCTCTGCAGGTCATTCACTAGGTCCCCCCGTGTGGTTCTGGGATTTTTTGCTCACCGTTCTTGTGATCATTTTGACCCCACGGGGTGAGATCTTGCGTGGAGCCCCAGATCGAGGGAGATTATCAGTGGTCTTGTATGTCTTCCATTTCCTAATAATTGCTCCCACTGTTGATTTCTTCAAACCAAGCTGCTTACCTATTGCAGATTCAGTCTTCCCAGCCTGGTGCAGGTCTACATTTTTGTTTTTGGTGTCCTTTGACAGCTCTTTGGTCTTGGCCATTGTGGAGTTTGGAGTGTGACTGTTTGAGGTTGTGGACAGGTGTCTTTTATACTGATAACACGTTCAAACAGGTGCCATTAATACAGGTAACGAGTGGAGGACAGAGGAGCCTCTTAAAGAAGAAGTTACAGGTCTGTGAGAGCCAGAAATCTTGCTTGTTTGTAGGTGACCAAATACTTATTTTCCACCATAATTTGCAAATAAATTCATTAAAAATCCTACAATGGGATTTTCTGGATTTTTTTTTCTCAATTTGTCTGTCATAGTTGACGTGTACCTATGATGAAAATTACAGGCCTCTCTCATCTTTTTAAGTGGGAGAACTTGCACAATTGGTGGCTGACTAAATACTTTTTTTCCCCACTGTAGCATAGTGTGAAAATGCCCACTACACACTGATCTAAGGTAATTTTTTGTCATTATTGCTGAGGATCTGGGGAGGGTAAGCTGATCCTAGATCAGTGCACAGGGGGACTTCTATCCAGAGCCAGGTACACAGCTAGCAGGTGACAGGCTTCGAGGGCCTCAGCCCCAAAATGTTTTATTATCTGCTGTGTTAACATCATGAGGATGTCATCTACCAATACCACTGTTCTAGAAATCTGTCTGTTCATGTGAAGGTAATAGTCGTCCAGCAATCAGCTCATATCCTCTCTGTTTAGCCTCCTCTAGCTACCAACGGTCAATCATCTCACATTCTTATATCCTCTCTGTTTATCCTCCTCTAGCTACCAACGGTCAATCATCTCACATTCTTATATCCTCTCTGTTTATCCTCCTCTAGCTACCAACGGTGATTCGGAGTGTTTGCGTTTGCTGATTGGAAATGCTGACCTCCAGAGTGCAGTGGACGTTCAAGACGGGAATGGACAGTAAGTCAATTGGGTTTTGGATACAATTCCTGAAATAAAGAGATTTTGACACTAGGTCTACGTCCCAAATGGCACCCTATGCCCTACTTGGTGCACTACTTTAAACCAGAACCCTATGGGCTCAGGTCAAAAGTAGTGTACCATATAGGGAATAGGTTGCCATTTGGGACTCAGCCTGGTTATTACGGGACTCAGCCTGGTTATTACCAGTTTGTAATATGACCTTGTTGTCTTGTGTATCAGAACCCCTCTGATGCTGTCAGTGCTGAGCGGACACACAGACTGTGTGTACTCACTGCTCAACAAGGGAGCCAGCGTAGAAGCCAAAGTGTCACGGTTCCCTAAGACAGAACCCAGAAGCAGACCAGGACAAGGAGAGTTGAACGAAGGTGAGTGTTTATTACAGATTCAAAAGGTGCAGAATAATCCAGGAGACGGAGCGGGTGGCGGAGATGAGTAGGTGGAGGTGAAGTGGCAGATTAAACGATGGCACGGCAGGGGTTGGGTGAAGGTTCCGGGAGAATGACTGTAGACAGAAAAAAACTGAGGTAAGTACAAGGCAGGTCAACAAGGTGCAAAACAACAAAACTAACGCTAGTACTAAGAGGCTGATACGCTGACAAAACATACTGTTAATGGCTAACGATCCGGCAGGGAATGGATGTTAGACCAGAGCCTAAGAAGGGTGATGATCAGGACCAGGTGTGCAGATTGCTGATGGGATGCAGGTGCGGAAATCAAGAGAGCTCCCCGGAGCGTTCCAGCACCCTCGGGAAACTGGAGATCACGAGCAGAACAACTAGACCACAGACAGGACCCGACTCAGACTGCCGGGATCGTTACAGTACCCCCCTCCGACGAACGCCACCGGGCGGACTCCCCGGAGCGCCAGGATGGAGGCGGTAGAAGTCACTGATGAGGTCAGCATCTAGGATCTGTCGCCGCGGAATCCAACTCCTCTCTTCAGGACCATACCCCTCCCAGTCCACGAGATACTGGAAACCCCGGCCCCGCCGTCTGGAATCCATGATGCGTCGCACCGTGTAGGCAGGACCACCTCCGATCATCCGAGGAGGAGGAGGAGGAGGCGGAGGAGGCAACAGAGGACTGAGGAAAACAGGCTTGAGGCAGGAGACATGAAAGGTGGGATGGACTCTGAGCGTCCTCGGGAGTTTGAGTCGAACTGCCACCGGATTGATCACCTTCTCCACCACAAACGGACCAATGAACTTCGGTAACAACTTCCTAGACTCAGTCCGTAAAGGAAGATCCCGTGTGGCCAACCAGACCCTATCTCCGATGGTGTAGGTGGGAGCGGGGATCCGGCGACGATTCGCCTGGAGCTGATACCGGTCCGAAACTCTAAGGAGTGCCTTTCTGGCCCGATGCCAGGTCCGGTGGCAACGACGAATATGGGCCTGAACAGAAGGCACTGAGAGCTCCTTCTCCTGAGAAGGGAACAAGGGAGGTTGGTAGCCATACAGGCACTGGAAGGGAGACATCCCAGTGGCAGATGTAGGGAGAGTATTGTGGGCATACTCAACCCAAGGCAACTGAGAGACCCAGGAGGTGGGGTTGGAAGAGGCCAGGCAGCGTAGCGTGGATTCCATCTTCTGGTTGGCTCTCTCCGCCTGACCATTAGATTGGGGGTGAAACCCAGATGTGAGACTGACTGTAGCTCCAATGGCCAAACAGAAGGACTTCCAGACAGCAGAGGTAAACTGAGGGCCACGGTCGGAAACGATATCACTGGGCAAACCGTGGACCCTGAAAACCTCCCTAACCAGGATCTCGGACGTCTCCGAGGCAGAGGGAAGCTTGGCAATTGGCACAAAGTGGGCGAACTTGCTGAATCTGTCCACGATAGTCAGAACGACCGTGTTCCCCTCAGAAGCGGGCAACCCAGTGACAAAGTCCAGGGCCAGATGCGACCATGGTCGCGGGGAATAGGAAGGGGGTGAAGTAGTCCAGAGCTGGGCCGATTGGTACTCTTATTCTGCGCACACACTGGACAGGCAGCAACATAACCCCGAGTATCCTCGGCCATGGCAGGCCACCAAAAAGCGTCTGCGAAGAAACGCCATCGTCCGAGCCACGCCAGGGTGACAAGCCATCTTGCTGGCGTGGGACCATTTGAGGACCGCAGGACGAACCGACTCAGGCACAAACAACCGACCGGGTGGACCGTTACCGGGACCGGGCTGCGTCCGAAGGGCCGCCATCACCTCCTCCTCAATCTTCCACCTAACAGCTCCCACGACGCAGTTCCGGGGGAGAATTGTCTCGGTCTTGGACCCACTCTCCTCCGTCTTGGAGAACATCCGAGACAAGGCGTCCGCCTTGCCGTTCTTAGATCCAGGTCGGAACGTCAGGGAAAAATTGAATCGTCCGAAAAACAACGACCACCTGGCCTGGACGGGAGTTGAGACGTCTAGCCGATTGCACGTAAGCAAGATTCTTGTGGTCAGTCCAGACAATAAACGGTTGCTCCGCCCCCTCCAACCAGTGGCGCCACTCCTCCAAGGCAAGTTTCACCGCGAGAAGCTCCCGGTTACCCACATCGTAATTCCTCTCCGCAGGCGAAAGGCGACGGAGTAGTAGGCGCAGGGATGGAGTTTACTGTCCGTGGAGCATCGCTGCGACAGGATGGCGCCAACTCCCACACAGCGTCCACTTCAACGACGAACTGACGGGCCGTGTCCGGTTGAGAGAGAATCGGTGCGTTGGTGAATCGCCTCTTCAAATCCAGAAACGCTCGATCCGCCTCCGGATTCCACTTGAAGCTCCTGATACTGGAAGTCAAGGCAGTTAACGGAGCGGCCACACGGCTGTAATCCCGGATGAATCTGCGGTAAGAAATTCGCAAACCCCAAAAATCTCTGGAGCTGCAATCTCGTACCGGGCTGGGCCCATTCCAGAACCGCTCTAACCTTCTCCTGGTCCATCCTAATCTCTCCCCTGGAGATGATGTACCCGAGAAAGGATGTTGTGTGGGCGTGAAACTCGCACTTCTCGGCCTTCACGAACAGGCGATTCTCCAACAATCGCTGCAGAACCTGCCGGACATGCTGGACGTGGTCGGAAGGTTCCTTCGAGAAGATCAGAATGTCATCCAGATAAACAAACACAAAGAGACCGATCATATCTCTCAGGACGTCGTTCACCATACTCTGGAATACCGCTGGAGCATTGGTCAGTCCAAACGGCATCACCTGATACTCGAAGTGACCCATCGGTGTATTGAAACCCGTCAACCACTCGTCTCCCTCTCTGATCCGGACCATGTGATACGCATTGCGTAGGTCTAGCTTGGTGAACACCGTAGCACCCTGTAAGGAGTCGAAGGCAGAACTCATCAAGGGCAGGGGATACTTGTTCTTGACCGTGATGTCATTCAACCCCCGATAATCAATACACGGTCGAAGAGAGCCATCCTTCTTACCCACAAAGAAGAATCCTGCCCCCAGGGGTGATGACGAGGGACGAACGAGACCAGCCGCTAGGGACTCCTTGATGTAGGTCTCCAAAGCCTCACGTTCAGGTCGGGAGATACTGTATAACCTTCCCTTGGGGTAGACAGCTCCAGGGAACAGGTTGATGGCACAATCATATGGTCGGTGGGGAGGGAGTGACAGAGCCTTCTGCTTACTGAACACTTCCCCCAAATCGTGATATGTCTCGGGAACCAGGGACAAATCTGGGGGTTTAGCCTCAATCACCTGACTGGGAACCGAATGGGGACAGGCAGTCTTGAGACAGTTAGCATGACAATCAAGGCTCCAACTCGTTACCTTGCCCGTCACCCAATCGAACGTGGGATTGTGTTCCTTCAGCCAGGGGTATCCAAGGACCAGAGGAACATGGGAAGATGGCAGAATGAAGAATGAAATCATCTCCGAATGATTCCCCGACAACAGCATCTTAACCGGTTCAGTCCTCATCGTGATACGTGCCAGACTACTGCCGTTCAGAGTGGTCGCTTCAATGGCTTCCGGCAATTGCTCCTTGGAAAGCCCCAGCTGTTCCACCAACTCGGCATCAAGAAAGCTTCCATCGGCACCTGAATCGACAAAGCGTTAATCGCTAAGCTCTGATTCCTGTTCACAAGGGTAGCCGGGAAACGGGGTCTGACAGAGGTACTGAGAGGTTGAAACTGGCTCGCTAAAAGTCCTCCCAACTTTAGCGAGCCGGGCAGTTTGACGACCGCCGGGAACAAGTGGAGATGTAATGTCCCGAGCTACCACAGTAGAGGCAACAGTTGGTCTTACGTCTATGTTGACGCTCCTCCTTGGTTAACCCGTGCCGCCCCACTTGCATGGGTTCAGAATCGGGAGAGAGAACCTCTCCACTAATCCTTTGTGGTGGAGAATGATCGACGTGTTCTGGTCCACCACCCGACCCGACTGGGAACTGAGAAGCTGATCGATTGGACGGACCCCATTGCTTCTCCCTCCTTCGCTCTCGGACTCGATTATCCACCCGAATAGACAAGGCTACCAAGCTGTCCAGGTCACTAGGCTCCGGATAGGAGATCAACTCATCCTTGAGCTGCTCCGACAGACCCTGGTAAAAGGCCGCTTGCAGAGACTCCTCATTCCACCCACTCTCCACAGCCAACGTCTTGAACTCGATCACGAAGTCGGCCACGCTGCGAGTTCCTTGGCGAAGCGAAAACAGGCGCCTAGCTGCGTCCCTCCCTCGGACGGAATGGTCGAAGAGCTTCCTCATCTCGGCCGTGAACCCCTGGTATGAAGCCATGCAGGGATCCTGTCGTTCCCAAACGGCTGAAGCCCACTCCAGCGCTCGACCACGCAGCAACTCAATCACAAAGGCTATCCTAGCCTTGTCTGTGGCATAAGAGTAGGGCTGTAGATCGAACACTAATCCACACTGCATAAGGAAGGAACGGCATCTTCCCAGCTCCCCCTCATATTTATCCGGCGTCGGAACCTTGGGCTCACGGAAGGACACAGCTCCAGAAGCGGCAGGCGAGATGGGTGAAACCGGTAGTGGATCCTCCACCGGAAACTCGCGTTGGTTCTGGACCTCCGTCAGACCGGTAGAAAGGTTCCGAACTGACAACGCGATCTCCTGTAGTGCCGTGCTATGTTGTCCCAACATCTTCTCCTGATGGGAAATGGCATGGCGAACAGAGTCCAGATCCGCTGGGTTCATTAATGGCCGGATCGTTCTGTCACGGTTCCCTAAGACAGAACCCAGAAGCAGACCAGGACAAGGAGAGTTGAACGAAGGTGAGGGTTTATTACAGATTCAAAAGGTGCAGAATAATCCAGGAGACGGAGCGGGTGGCGGAGATGAGTAGGTGGAGGTGAAGTGGCAGATTAAACGATGGCACGGCAGGGGTTGGGTGAAGGTTCCGGGAGAATGACTGTAGACAGAAAAAAACTGAGGTAAGTACAAGGCAGGTCAACAAGGTGCAAAACAACAAAACTAACGCTAGTACTAAGAGGCTGATACGCTGACAAAACATACTGTTAATGGCTAACGATCCGGCAGGGAATGGATGTTAGACCAGAGCCTAAGAAGGGTGATGATCAGGACCAGGTGTGCAGATTGCTGATGGGATGCAGGTGCGGAAATCAAGAGAGCTCCCCGGAGCGTTCCAGCACCCTCGGGAAACTGGAGATCACGAGCAGAACAACTAGACCACAGACAGGACCCGACTCAGACTGCCGGGATCAGTTACACAAAGAAGATGGGCAGCTGGTGAGCATGAGGGCAGCGATCCACCTCTTCACTAGTGCCCTTCCCTTTCTGCTCTGGCTGCTTGTGGTCCTTGTCATGGATGCATGCCAGGCTTGGAGGAAGTGCTAGGACAGGGCTTTTATCACTCATCAGTTCCTCTCTCTTGACAGTGGATGCAACTGCACTTGCCTCTGTGTTAACTGAGCACTATGTGGTGTCCTCAACTGTCTCCTCTGGCTGCTTGTGGTCATTGTTGTTGTGAATGCATTGCAGACCTGGAGGACTTTTATCATCCCAGGTGTAAATAGCAACAGTTGCCTCTGTGTCGACTGAGCACTTTGTAGTGCACTCAACTGTCTTCCATAGCGGTTTGTGGTCATTGTTGTGGGTGCAGGTCAGGATTAGAGGCAGTGTTGCAGGTGCAGGAGGACTTTTTTCAGCCAAACACTCCTCCGTGTGGACAGTGGACACAGAAACGGCTGCTTCCCTGGCAACTGGACACTTGTTGGTGTCCTCTACTGCCTCCCCTGGCAGAGTGTGGACAGTGGAGACGGAAACGGCCGCTTCCCTGGACACTTGACTCTTGGTGGTGTCCTCTACTGCCTCCTCTGGCTGCTTGTGGCCATTGTCTAGAATGTGTGGCAACTTTGAAGGCAGCATTGGAGCCGGGCTTTTATCACCCAACAGGTTCTCTCCCTGGACAATGGATGTGCCTGCAGTGATCGCTGTGGTAACGGAGGACTCGGTGGCATCCTCTTTTGTCTCCTCTGTCAGTTTGTGGTCAGAGTCTCGGATACATGGCGAGCTTGGAGGCAGTGCTGCAGGGTCAGGAGGGCTTTGATCAGCTGCCATGTCCTCTTTGAGGTGAGTGGACACATCATTGTTTGTTTCACTGATAACTGGACACTTGGTGGTGTCCTCTACTGCCTCCCCTGGCAGTTTGTAGTCAACTTCAAAGACAAGTGGCAGACTTGGAGGCAGCATTGGGACCGGGCATTTAGCTGCTGATCTGTACACTCCAAAATCAACAGTAGCTGTGCCTGCAGTGGTCTCTGTAGCAACTGAGACCTCATAGGTATCCTCTACTGTCTGCTCTGATGGCATGAAGTCATCGTCAAAGACTGTTGGCAGGCATGTAGGCAGCACTGAAGGAAGACTTCTAGCTGCCCATCGATTCTCTCCCTTGACAGTGGCTGTGGTAGCAGTGGTCTCTGTGGCAACTGGGCACTCTGTGGCTGAAACAGCAGGCTTAGAGGTTTCGAGGAAATTGAATGAATTGCCAATGAACCGCTGAACCAGGGGTGGGAGGGAGTAATGATAGAATCTGTCCTCTTCCTCAGCATTAGATATTGCCACTGGAGCAACTGAGACCTCAGTGGTGCCCTCTACTGCCTGATGTGGCTGCATGGAGTCTTCGTCAAAGAAGTGTGGCAGGTATCGATGCAGCATTGAGGAAAGATGTATATCTGTCCATAGGTCCTCTCGTATACCTGTAGATACATCTGCAGTGGCCTCTGTGGCAACTGGGCATTCAGCAGACTGGCAGGTTTCAGGGACAAAGTATGAAAATACAATGAACCGCTGTGCATCCTGAGCGTGTATGGCAAATGGAGAGGGGGGATGCAACATGGTAGGTATAGGCCTCTGATTGGTGAAAGCCAGTGGTGGGAGGGAGTCAATACAGGGAGCCATGAACTCAGTGAGAGGACAGTTGCTCACATCTCACACATTCTGCGTGAGAAAAGAAACAGACATGATGAAAGTGATCACATTCAGTACATACATACATACTGTATGAGTCAGCACTACTTACTTATACATCACATATATATATATATATAGTGTCCTCTAAGATGCTCTGCACCAGTCTGTCCCAACCCTTGGTCCCCTAGCCAATGGGCCAGCTAAGTGTAAAAATACATGCCCCACACCCAGCATAACATTTGACATTTTAGCCATTTATCAGACGCTTTTATTCAGAACGACTTATAGTTAGTTAGTGCATTCAACTTAAGGTAGCTAGGTGAGACAACCACATAATCCTGATATGAGCGTCTATGATAGAACGGTTGTTTATTTTTTATGACCAGACAACCATAAGAACTGAGGACATAAATTCACTGAAACAGACAGACACGATACAACACATTTAGACAAGAACAGTTATAAGCATTGCCATGGTGTAGCCTAATACAAAAAGAAATAAGGACAAAACATTGTTAGCTTACATTCCATGGCATATGGAACATTTTGCCCTTACAATAACTTATATTTGCTTTAATTAATATTGTTAAACAGAACTCTTGTCGACTTTGTCAAAGTTGGTCTTGTTACCTCCTCAATCAGTCTTGGCATTTTCCTCGTCTTGAACCAAATCCTCTTCATCTTCTTCTCCTGATCCTTCTGGATCTGCAAAACCAGAGCCAACCTGGCTCCCAGCTCCATCACGTAGTCTGTCTAGATCGCCCTTTCCTCCAACCGACACTCACCCCTCCTCTGTGTCAGCGTTGAACCCTCCATGTCTTCCTCTTAGCTAACAATAACTCTGGAAAATACACAACGTTGTAGTAAGTGGGTGTTGCTAACCAAATAATAATGCATCTCTTTACAATGTGCACACGTTTTCTTCCCAGCTACTTACAATTAATCAAGTGAGAATCCTGATCCAGATATGTTTAGGCAATAGGCCTATCTGAATTACTAGTAAAAAGTTGGCTACTGGAAAAGCGACCAAGTTCAAATGAATCGATTTTGGCTGTTCTTATCATTTCGTGAACAATATCCTTCATGACATCATCATTGTGATGCAAGGCGTTGCCATGGCAGATGAAAAAGCACAACACAGACTTTAAAAAGCAAACTTCAGGGTCTTTCTGTACCTTACTATTGAGCCTTATTCAACCCCTCATGTAGCTCTACTCCATATTGGGCCTGGTTCTCACAAACCACACTAATCACTTCCATCATATCATTGAAAACACTGTGTTTTGGGTAGAAAATGACTCTATATCCATGCAGGACCTAACTTGTACAGTTTCATCTATTTTAAAAACCAAGGAGGTAAAAATGCCAGTCTTCTCTTTGAGTGCCCTTGAGTGCACCTCAATTTAAAGAGGTCTATCAATTCAACCATTTGAAATGTATGTCCATTCAATTAAGAACATATTATTCTTATTAGAAATGAATCAGCTACAAATTAGGTAGGCGTACTTGTTTTTTTTACACAACCTACTCTTTTGGTACATATTTATTGAGATAATTGATTACAACATATGTTGGTGATTAACACAGAGAGAGGTTGTTTTTCTGTCATCAATAGAATGCATTAGCCATTAGGCTGGCTCACTACAATTGTAACATGACATCTCAGGTGTCAGGATGAAGCATTTTCTCAAAAAAAGAGGACTCAAGCAAACTATCTCTCTTCAACAGTTTCACTAGTCATGTTAGGTCTACTTAAAATGTCACATTCATACACAAGTAATTTGAAAATTAGTTATACTACTGAAACACATTCACAATAAATTATATTACAACCTACCTCTGAAGTAAGCAGTGTGTTCTCTCACTAATGAAATAGGACATTAATAATTTGTCAGTGGTTAGTTGAATCAGTCTCTTTGCACTGTTCAGTTTGTCTGTGCAACAGGTAACCTTCCAGAATCGGACTCTTGTGATGTCACAATGGAGTCCCCATTGCCATGGTTACCCACAGCAGCTTTCATGTGTTATCAAATGCTGGCACAATTTTGTTTATTTATTTTAGATTTTTTGTACATATGCAGCACAGTCATACCTAATATATACAATGAATCCATATAACCTAATTTTTTATTAAAATAAAATGCTGTAACTCATGTAAAATGGTTGACCATTCAAACGACATGTGTTTTGCCTAATTAAAAGTCTATATGTTTTAGATATCATAAATAGCAGCCAGGCTTACTTAGGTTGTTTGTTCGATCTCAGCCTACCACTAATGCCAATATTTTTCATCATCATCATCATCATCAATGAAATACATAGGCTACCTTACTACAGTAAAACAAGTCTTCCATAGTCTATGTCACCTCAGTAACAAAGTTCCAAAAAAGAAATGAGGGTTCAAGAAAACATCTCTCTTCAATGGCCTCAGCTATTAGCCATATGATCAACAAGGTCAACTGCAGCACTAAAATCAAGAAGCAGCTCATCCACAAGTTTATCTTGGTCAAGTGATCTGAGCCATTGATCGATTAAATCAACGAGAGCTGTTGCAGTCGAGTGATCCTTACGGTATCTTTACGGTACGCATGCTCATAGAGGGATAAAATTAGCTGGATGTGTAATTATATAGGCCCAAAAAATGTAATTGAAGAGTAGGTGTCATTGATGTTTAGCATTTAAGTTTAATAAATAATTAAATAAAGAAATCAATATCAGCTGACTATAGAAAAGTATTGTTTAAAATTATGTTTGAACATTTTCTTATCCGTGTCTTTCCAGTTGATATAACCAAACAGACAACCTTTGTTGCTCAAGAGCGTCACACATTCCTCCATTCATTCTCTATCATATTCCCCTCCATCAAATTCCTCTATCATATTCCCTCCATCATATTCTCTCTATTATATTTCTCTCCATCATATTCCACTCCATCATAATACTCGCTATCATATTCCCTCTATCATATTCCTCTTTATTTTTACAGGGAATCCCAATTGAGACCAGTGTCTCTTTTTCAATGGTGCCCTGTGTTATATCAATTAACAATCCAAACAGCTTAAACAGATAAAATTACATACAGAGTAGAAAATATATAGAGCAAAATTATTAGACTTGAACACATACATTTCACAATGAACAGGTCTTGTATTTAACCAGTTGAGCTGACAACCATTTTGCACTGTTTCACTAGGGCTTTAGTCATCAATCTAGCAAGAGGGAAATATTTTATTAATGTAGTGGTGTCCCTCCCCCCAGGAAGCTACGACCTTTAGCTTTCACCTGGAATTGTTCATTTATGTCTGAGAAAAAAACACTTTCCAAACCATATGATCTAGTACACAAGAAAAGTATAATACAACCTTCTTTACTACTTTGCCAAACATTTCATGACATTAGTGAGAGTCAAAATCTGTAAAATTTGTGAATGTCTAAATTAACATTTGGGCAATTTGACCAGTGTACATCACTCCTATAGACAATGAGAGATGGGCTATGTAAAGGTCTCGATTTTGTCGTTCTGAACAAATGTTTGACTTCCACACAAAATTACTTCTTGACTTATTTTAGGTTTAAGGAAGTGTGTAGGTTTAAACTATTGCTTTAAAGGGAAGAGAGGGGGGAGGAGGAGAGAGCGCGAGAGATGGGGGGAGTGGGAGAAAGAGGGAAGGAGGGGGGAGGAGGGGGAGGAGGTGGAGGGCAGCTGTGTCCGACACACCATACTTACACCTGCAACAGGTAGGCCAGGGGGCGGGACCTGTAGGTGAGACTCATAACATGATAAGGGGGGCAGGTGAAGAAGGGGTGTTGCTGGAGTCAAGGAAGGGAGGGTGTTCCTACGAGCCCCCTGCCAGCGAGACGGGGAGCAGGGAGGAAGTCTGTCCATGGAGCATTTCTGGGTCATTGGGTCGCCTCCAATGAGATTAGATCACCCTCTACAATGTAAAGCAGTTTGAGTACTGGGGGGTTCTCTGTATAAATCCAAGGTGAAACCTCCAGGGGCTAGCCTTCTCTCAGCGGAGAGTCTGCTCTGGGCTGCCTGCGAAAGGTGCTCCTCTGTGGGAAAGAGGAGAGAACAAGAGGCCCCAGAAGAGATCTCCTTATGGTAGTGATGGACAGATCAACTCTCCTTGTTATCTTCCACCTCTTCCTCTTCCTCTTGCTCGGCCTTCTCCCTCCTTTCCTTCTTACAGTCTTACAGTCCTTCTTACAGTCATTTTCTCCCTTTCCTCCTTCCTCTCCTCCCTCTTTCTCTTCCTCTACCTTCCTCTCCCTCCTTCCCTCTTGGTAAACCTTGTTTAGTCGAGCCAGATTGTGGATAGCTAGCCATGGTTTAGACCACTGTCGCTGTCTGGGTGGGGGGGATACAGGACTGGTCCACTGGACTCAGCTCACATGGGGAGAACCTGCTGCTGCTGCCACTCCCCCTCTTACCTGGGATGAGATCACGTTTGGAGGAAACCTGGCACCATCCCTACGGTGAAGCATGGTGGTGGCAGCATCATGCTCCGGGGAGGATTTTCAGGGACAGGGACTGGGAACACGCCCCATTCACATCGACGGGGCTGTAGTGGAGCAGGTCGAGAGTTTCAAGTTCCTTGGTGTCCACATCACCAACAAACTATCATGGTTCAAACACACCAAGACAGTCGGGAAGAGGGCACGACAACGCCTTTTCCACCTCAGGAGACTGAAAAGATTTGGCATTGGTCCCAAGATCCTCAAAAAGTTCTACAGCTGCACCATCGAGAGCTTCCTGACCAGTTGCATCACCGCCTGGTATGGCAACTGCTCGGCATCCGACCGTAAGGCGCTACAGAGGGTAGTGCGTACGGCCCAGTACATCACTGGAGCCAAGCTTCCTGCCATCCAGGACCTATATACTTGGAGGTGTAAGAGGGAGGCCCAAAAAATTGACAAAGACTCCAGTCACCCAAGTCATAGACTGTTCTCTCTGCTACCGCACAGCAAGCGGTACCAGAGTGCCAAGTCTAGGTCCAAAAGGCCCCTTAACAGCTTCTATCCCCAATTCATAAGATCAATCAATCAATCAATCAATTTTATTTTATATAGCCCTTCATACATCAGCTGATATCTCGAAGTGCTGTACAGAAACCCAGCCTAAAACCCCAAACAGCTAGTAATGCAGGTGCAGAAGCACGGTGGCTAGGAAAAACTCCCTAGAAAGGCCAAAACCTAGGAAGAAACCTAGAGAGGAACCAGGCTATGAGGGGTGGCCAGTCCTCTTCTGGCTGTGCCGGGTGGAGATTATAACAGAACCATGCCAAGATGTTCAAAAATGTTCATAAGTGACAAGCATGGTCAAATAATAATCAGGAATACATCTCAGTTGGCTTTTCATAGCCGATCATTAAGAGTTGAAAACAGCAGGTCTGGGACAGGTAGGGGTTTCGTAACCGCAGGCAGAACAGTTGAAACTGGAATAGCAGCAAGGCCAGGCGGACTGGGGACAGCAAGGTGTCAGCATGCCCGGTAGTCCTGACGTATGGTCCTAGGGCTCAGGTTCTCAGAGAGAAAGAGAGAACGAGAGAATTAGAAAGAGCATACGTAAATTCACACAGGACACTGGATAAGACAGGAGAAGTACTCCAGGTATAACCAAGACTGCTGAACAATTAATCAAATGGCCACCCGGACTATTTACATTGACACCTCCCCCCTTTATTTTTACACTGGTAATAGGAATCTGGATCGGTTTCCTTTTCTTTTTACCTTGCTTTTGTTATTATTATTATTTTTTAAAGTTTTCTTTTTACATTTCGTAAAATGTTATAATTACAAAAACATTTCATTTTAAATTCAATTTAGTAACATACTGTATCATTCAAATAAATATTATTATTTGTCTAATCATATTTTGCCAGCTAACTGTGTGGCAGGCTGCAATCAGTAGCTGTAATTAAGTACAGCAGCCACCAACCATCTAACGTTAATGCCTCGGATAATGAGGTTAGAAGAACAGCTGAATGGTCGGTAGCTAGCTGGCTCAATTACAGGTACTCTTAAGCGTGAAATAACATTGGAAACAACTAACCACAGTTGCTAAAAGTTACCAGTAGCAGTTACTAGCTAGCTAGCTTTGTTGGTCCAAGTGGTGGGTTAGCTAGCACTCGTGCTTCGCCGGGGTCCACCGAATAGAATACTTACCTACAATAATTACCTACAATAACCTACAATAACTACCTAAGTAAACTACCTATAATACCTGACTACAATACCTACATACAATCTAAATACATGGTTTAAGCTTTACTCAACAACATATAAGAAGCCAGCTTATCTCCTGCTAGAGAAAACACAACCTCTCCCGACAACCTCGAGGCAAGAGACATTTCTCTCTTTCTCGTCATCTTTCAACTTCTTATTCAGTTCCTTATTTTTCTCTTTTTCCTCCATCTTTAAAAATGTGACTTTCTGCTTGAGGTTCATGGCCAGAAAGCCCACTCTTCCCAGGATGGTCTCTGCTCTCTCTGATGAAACCGTCCCATTGGAGCTCTTGGAATGGGCACGGTCCGCCTCACTCTTCAAACCCTCCCTCGGGCTCACCTCCTCCTTGACGCTCCTCTCTTCACTCTCAATGTCAATGCCTGTCCAATAATCCTAACAGGAAGACATTGACTCTAGATGTAATATTGTTCCAATGTGGCACATTCAATACACATTTGAGTGATCAACATACATTGATGGCCTCATGGGGCACACAATTTAGAGGACAGTAATTGAGGTAACTTGTTTATTTGTATCCCAAACCGATTTTGTAATAGCCATAGATGTTCTTCCTGGGTCCACACCAAACGTAATACAAATGTTAACCCTAGTAAGGGGTGATGTTTTATACTATGAGCATAGATTAGCAGGGTTGGGGTCAATTCAATTTCAATTCCAGTCAATTCAGGAAGTACTTAATTCAATGCTTTGAATTGAAATGGAACAGACCCCCAACCCTGTAGAGTAGAAGTGTAAAATAGGACACCTACCTTTGCCTTTTTCAGCGTCCAGGGCCTGGGTTCCTCATCCTCTGACCTGCATATGGAGGCTCTCACTCTAACAGGCGTCTTAGTGGCCATGCAGAGCAGAGGGGTTGCCAGAGTTAAGTTAGCATCTGGGACCAGCTGGTGAGCATGAGGGCAGCGATCCACCTCTTCACTAGTGCCCTTCCCTTTCTGCTCTGGCTGCTTGTGGTCCTTGTCATGGATGCATGCCAGGCTTGGAGGAAGTGCTAGGACAGGGCTTTTATCACTCATCAGTTCCTCTCTCTTGACAGTGGATGCAACTGCACTTGCCTCTGTGTTAACTGAGCACTATGTGGTGTCCTCAACTGTCTCCTCTGGCTGCTTGTGGTCATTGTTGTTGTGAATGCATTGCAGACCTGGAGGACTTTTATCATCCCAGGTGTAAATAGCAACAGTTGCCTCTGTGTCGACTGAGCACTTTGTAGTGCACTCAACTGTCTTCCATAGCGGTTTGTGGTCATTGTTGTGGGTGCAGGTCAGGATTAGAGGCAGTGTTGCAGGTGCAGGAGGACTTTTTTCAGCCAAACACTCCTCCGTGTGGACAGTGGACACAGAAACGGCTGCTTCCCTGGCAACTGGACACTTGTTGGTGTCCTCTACTGCCTCCCCTGGCAGAGTGTGGACAGTGGAGACGGAAACGGCCGCTTCCCTGGACACTTGACTCTTGGTGGTGTCCTCTACTGCCTCCTCTGGCTGCTTGTGGCCATTGTCTAGAATGTGTGGCAACTTTGAAGGCAGCATTGGAGCCGGGCTTTTATCACCCAACAGGTTCTCTCCCTGGACAATGGATGTGCCTGCAGTGATCGCTGTGGTAACGGAGGACTCGGTGGCATCCTCTTTTGTCTCCTCTGTCAGTTTGTGGTCAGAGTCTCGGATACATGGCGAGCTTGGAGGCAGTGCTGCAGGGTCAGGAGGGCTTTGATCAGCTGCCATGTCCTCTTTGAGGTGAGTGGACACATCATTGTTTGTTTCACTGATAACTGGACACTTGGTGGTGTCCTCTACTGCCTCCCCTGGCAGTTTGTAGTCAACTTCAAAGACAAGTGGCAGACTTGGAGGCAGCATTGGGACCGGGCATTTAGCTGCTGATCTGTACACTCCAAAATCAACAGTAGCTGTGCCTGCAGTGGTCTCTGTAGCAACTGAGACCTCATAGGTATCCTTTACTGTCTGCTCTGATGGCATGAAGTCATCGTCAAAGACTGTTGGCAGGCATGTAGGCAGCACTGAAGGAAGACTTCTAGCTGCCCATCGATTCTCTCCCTTGACAGTGGCTGTGGTAGCAGTGGTCTCTGTGGCAACTGGGCACTCTGTGGCTGAAACAGCAGGCTTAGAGGTTTCGAGGAAATTGAATGAATTGCCAATGAACTGCTGAGCCAGGGGTGGGAGGGAGTAATGATAGAATCTGTCCTCTTCCTCAACATTAGATATTGCCACTGGAGCAACTGAGACCTCAGTGGTGCCCTCTACTGCCTGATGTGGCTGCATGGAGTCTTCGTCAAAGAAGTGTGGCAGGTATCGATGCAGCATTGAGGAAAGATGTACAGTGGGGAAAAAAAGTATTTAGTCAGTCACCAATTGTGCAAGTTCTCCCACTTAAAAAGATGAGAGAGGCCTGTAATTTTCATCATAGGTACACGCCAACTATGACAGACAAAATGAGGGTAAAAAATCCAGAAAATCACATTGTAGGATTTTTAATGAATTTATTTGCAAATTATGGTGGAAAATAAGTATTTGGTCAATAATAAAAGTTTCTCAATACTTTGTTATATACCCTTTGTTGGCAATGACACAGGTCAAACGTTTTCTGTAAGTCTTCACAAGGTTTTCACACACTGTTGCTGGTATTTTGGCCCATTCCTCCATGCAGATCTCCTCTAGAGCAGTGATGTTTTAGGGCTGTCGCTGGGCAACACGGACTTTCAACACCCTCCAAAGATTTTCTATGGGGTTGAGATCTGGAGACTGGCTAGGCCACTCCAGGACCTTGAAATGCTTCTTACGAAGCCACTCCTTCTTTGCCCGGGCGGTGTGTTTGGGATCATTGTCATGCTGAAAGACCCAGCCACGTTTCATCTTCAATGCCCTTGCTGATGGAAGGAGGTTTTCTCTCAAAATCTCACGATACATGGCCCCATTCATTCTTTCCTTTACACAGATCAGTTGTCCTGGTCCCTTTGCAGAAAAACAGCCCCAAAGCATGATGTTTCCACCCCCATGCTTCACAGTAGGTATGGTGTTCTTTGGATGCAACTCAGCATTCTTTGTCCTCCAAACACGACGAGTTGAGTTTTTACCAAAAAGTTCTATTTTGGTTTCATCTGACCATATGACATTCTCCCAATTCTCTTCTGGATGATCCAAATGCACTCTAGCAAACTTCAGACGGGCCTGGACATGTACTGGCTTAAGCAGGGGGACACGTCTTGCACTGCAGGATTTGAGTCCCTGGCGGCGTAGTGTGTTACTGATGGTAGGCTTTGTAACTTTGGTCCCAGCTCTCTGCAGGTCATTCACTAGGTCCCCCCATGTGGTTCTGGGATTTTTGCTCACCGTTCTTGTGATCATTTTGACCCCACGGGGTGAGCTCTTGCATGGAGCCCCAGATCGAGGGAGATTATCAGTGGTCTTGTATGTCTTCCATTTCCTAATAATTGCTCCCACAGTTGATTTCTTCAAACCAAGCTGCTTACCTATTGCAGATTCAGTCTTCCCAGCCTGGTGCAGGTCTACAATTTTGTTTCTGGTGTCCTTTGACAGCTCTTTGGTCTTGGCCATAGTGGAGTTTGGAGTGTGACTGTTTGAGGTTGTGGACAGGTGTCTTTTATACTGATAACAAGTTCAAACAGGTGCCATTAATACAGGTAACGAGTGGAGGACAGAGGAGCCTCTTAAAGAAGAAGTTACAGGTCTGTGAGAGACAGAAATCTTGCTTGTTTGTAGGTGACCAAATACTTATTTTCCACCATAATTTGCAAATAAATTCATAAAAAATCCTACAATGTGATTTTATGGATTTTTTTTTCTCAATTTGTCTGTCATAGTTGACGTTTACCTATGATGAAAATGACAGGCCTCTCTCATCTTTTTAAGTGGGATAACTTGCACAATTGGTGGCTGACTAAATACTTTTTTTCCCCACTGTATATCTGTCCATAGGTCCTCTCGTATACCTGTAGATACATCTGCAGTGGCCTCTGTGGCAACTGGGCATTCAGCAGACTGGCAGGTTTCAGGGACAAAGTATGAAAATACAATGAACCGCTGTGCATCCTGAGCGCGTATGGCAAATGGAGAGGGGGGATGCAACATGGTAGGTATAGGCCTCTGATTGGTGAAAGCCAGTGGTGGGAGGGAGTCAATACAGGGAGCCATGAACTCAGTGAGAGGACAGTTGCTCACATCTCACACATTCTGCGTGAGAAAAGAAACAGACATGATGAAAGTGATCACATTCAGTACATACATACATACTGTATGAGTCAGCACTACTTAGTTATACATCACATATATATATATATATATATATATATATATATATATATATATAGTGTCCTCTAAGATGCTCTGCACCAGTCTGTCCCAACCCTTGGTCCCCTAGCCAATGGGCCAGCTAAGTGTAAAAATACATGCCCCACACCCAGCATAACATTTGACATTTTAGCCATTTATCAGACGCTTTTATCCAGAACGACTTATAGTTAGTTAGTGCATTCAACTTAAGGTAGCTAGGTGAGACAACCACATAATCCTGATATGAGCGTCTATGATAGAACGGTTGTTTATTTTTTATGACCAGACAACCATAAGAACTGAGGACATAAATTCACTGAAACAGACAGACACGATACAACACATTTAGACAAGAACAGTTATAAGCATTGCCATGGTGTAGCCTAATACAAAAAGAAATAAGGACAAAACATTGTTAGCTTACATTCCATGGCATATGGAACATTTTGCCCTTACAATAACTTATATTTGCTTTAATTAATATTGTTAAACAGAACTCTTGTCGACTTTGTCAAAGTTGGTCTTGTTACCTCCTCAATCAGTCTTGGCATTTTCCTCGACTTGAACCAAATCCTCTTCATCTTCTTCTCCTGATCCTTCTGGATCTGCAAAACCAGAGCCAACCTGGCTCCCAGCTCCATCACGTAGTCTGTCTAGATCGCCCTTTCCTCCAACCGACACTCACCCCTCCTCTGTGTCAGCGTTGAACCCTCCATGTCTTCCTCTTAGCTAACAATAACTCTGGAAAATACACAACGTTGTAGTAAGTGGGTGTTGCTAACCAAATAATAATGCATCTCTTTACAATGTGCACACGTTTTCTTCCCAGCTACTTACAATTAATCAAGTGAGAATCCTGATCCAGATATGTTTAGGCAATAGGCCTATCTGAATTACTAGTAAAAAGTTGGCTACTGGAAAAGCGACCAAGTTCAAATGAATCGATTTTGGCTGTTCTTATCATTTCGTGAACAATATCCTTCATGACATCATCATTGTGAACGAAGGCGTTGCCATGGCAGATGAAAAAGCACAACACAGACTTTAAAAAGCAAACTTCAGGGTCTTTCTGTACCTTACTATTGAGCCTTATTCAACCCCTCAAGTAGCTCTACTCCATATTGGGCCTGGTTCTCACAAACCACACTAATCACTTCCATCATATCATTGAAAACACTGTGTTTTGGGTAGAAAATGACTCTATATCCATGCAGGACCTAACTTGTACAGTTTCATCTATTTTAAAAACCAAGGAGGTAAAAATGCCAGTCTTCTCTTTGAGTGCCCTTGAGTGCACCTCAATTTAAAGAGGTCTATCAATTCAACCATTTGAAATGGATGTCCATTCAATTAAGAACATATTATTCTTATTAGAAATGAATCAGCTACAAATTAGGTAGGCGTACTTGTTTTTTTACACAACCTACTCTTTTGGTACATATTTATTGAGATAATTGATTACAACATATGTTGGTGATTAACACAGAGAGAGGTTTTTTTCTGTCATCAATAGAATGCATTAGCCATTAGGCTGGCTCACTACAATTGTAACATGACATCTCAGGTGTCAGGATGAAGCATTTTCTCACAAAAAGAGGACTCAAGCAAACTATCTCTCTTCAACAGTTTCACTAGTCATGTTAGGTCTACTTAAAATGTCACATTCATACACAAGTAATTTGAAAATAAGTTATACTACTGAAACACATTCACAATAAGTTATATTACAACCTACCTCTGAAGTAAGCAGTGTGTTCTCTCACTAATGAAATAGGACATTAATAATTTGTCAGTGGTTAGTTGAATCAGTCTCTTTGCACTGTTCAGTTTGTCTGTGCAACAGGTAACCTTCCAGAATCGGAATCTTGTGATGTCACAATGGAGTCCCCATTGCCATGGTTACCCACAGCAGCTTTCATGTGTTATCAAATGCTGGCACAATTTAGTTTATTTATTTTAGATTTTTTGTACCTATGCAGCACAGTCATACCTAATATATACAATGAATCCATATAACCTAATTTTTTATTAAAATAAAATGCTGTAACTCATGTAAAATGGTTGACCATTCAAACGACATGTGTTTTGCCTAATTAAAAGTCTATATGTTTTAGATATCATAAATAGCAGCCAGGCTTACTTAGGTTGTTTGTTCGATCTCAGCCTACCACTAATGCCAATATTTTTCATCATCATCATCATCATCATCATCAATGAAATACATAGGCTACCTTACTACAGTAAAACAAGTCTTCCATAGTCTATGTCACCTCAGTAACAAAGTTCCAAAAAAAGAAATGAGGGTTCAAGAAAACATCTCTCTTCAATGGCCTCAGCTATTAGCCATATGATCAACAAGGTCAACTGCAGCACTAAAATCAAGAAGCAGCTCATCCACAAGTTTATCTTGGTCAAGTGATCTGAGCCATTGATCGATTAAATCAACGAGAGCTGTTGCAGTCGAGTGATCCTTACGGTATCTTTACGGTACGCATGCTCATAGAGGGTTAAAATTAGCTGGATGTGTAATTATATAGGCCCAAAAAATGTAATTGAAGAGTAGGTGTCATTGATGTTTAGCATTTAAGTTTAATAAATAATTAAATAAAGAAATCAATATCAGCTGACTATAGAAAAGTATTGTTTAAAATTATGTTTGAACATTTTCTTATCCGTGTCTTTCCAGTTGATATAACCAAACAGACAACCTTTGTTGCTCAAGAGCGTCACACATTCCTCCATTCATTCTCTATCATATTCCCCTCCATCAAATTCCTCTATCATATTCCCTCCATCATATTCTCTCTATTATATTTCTCTCCATCATATTCCACTCCATCATAATACTCGCTATCATATTCCCTCTATCATATTCCTCTTTATTTTTACAGGGAATCCCAATTGAGACCAGTGTCTCTTTTTCAATGGTGCCCTGTGTTATATCAATTAACAATCCAAACAGCTTAAACAGATAAAATTACATACAGAGTAGAAAATATATAGAGCAAAATTATTAGACTTGAACACATACATTTCACAATGAACAGGTCTTGTATTTAACCAGTTGAGCTGACAACCATTTTGCACTGTTTCACTAGGGCTTTAGTCATCAATCTAGCAAGAGGGAAATATTTTATTAATGTAGTGGTGTCCCTCCCCCAGGAAGCTACGACCTTTAGCTTTCACCTGGAATTGTTCATTTATGTCTGAGAAAAAAACACTTTCCAAACCATATGATCTAGTACACAAGAAAAGTATAATACAACCTTCTTTACTACTTTGCCAAACATTTCATGACATTAGTGAGAGTCAAAATCTGTAAAATTTGTGAATGTCTAAATTAACATTTGGGCAATTTGACCAGTGTACATCACTCCTATAGACAATGAGAGATGGGCTATGTAAAGGTCTCGATTTTGTCGTTCTGAACAAATGTTTGACTTCCACACAAAATTACTTCTTGACTTATTTTAGGTGTAAGGAAGTGTGTAGGTTTAAACTATTGCTTTAAAGGGAAGAGAGGGGGAGGAGGAGGAGAGAGCGCGAGAGATGGGGGGAGTGGGAGAAAGAGGGAAGGAGGGGGAGGAGGGGGAGGAGGTGGAGGGCAGCTGTGTCCGACACACCATACTTACACCTGCAACAGGTAGGCCAGGGGGCGGGACCTGTAGGTGAGACTCATAACATGATAAGGGGGGCAGGTGAAGAAGGGGTGTTGCTGGAGTCAAGGAAGGGAGGGTGTTCCTACGAGCCCCCTGCCAGCGAGACGGGGAGCAGGGAGGAAGTCTGTCCATGGAGCATTTCTGGGTCATTGGGTCGCCTCCAATGAGATTAGATCACCCTCTACAATGTAAATCAGTTTGAGTACTGGGGGGTTCTCTGTATAAATCCAAGGTGAAACCTGCAGGGGCTAGCCTTCTCTCAGCGGAGAGTCTGCTCTGGGCTGCCTGCGAAAGGTGCTCCTCTGTGGGAAAGAGGAGAGAACAAGAGGCCCCAGAAGAGATCTCCTTATGGTAGTGATGGACAGATCAACTCTCCTTGTTATCTTCCACCTCTTCCTCTTCCTCTTGCTCGGCCTTCTCCCTCCTTTCCTTCTTACAGTCTTACAGTCCTTCTTACAGTCATTTTCTCCCTTTCCTCCTTCCTCTCCTCCCTCTTTCTCTTCCTCTACCTTCCTCTCCCTCCTTCCCTCTTGGTAAACCTTGTTTAGTCGAGCCAGATTGTGGATAGCTAGCCATGGTTTAGACCACTGTCGCTGTCTGGGTGGGGGGATACAGGACTGGTCCACTGGACTCAGCTCACATGGGGAGAACCTGCTGCTGCTGCCACTCCCCCTCTTACCTGGGATGAGATCACGTTTGGAGGAAACCTGGTACCATCCCTACGGTGAAGCATGGTGGTGGCAGCATCATGCTCCGGGGAGGATTTTCAGGGACAGGGACTGGGAACACGCCCCATTCACATCGACGGGGCTGTAGTGGAGCAGGTCGAGAGTTTCAAGTTCCTTGGTGTCCACATCACCAACAAACTATCATGGTTCAAACACACCAAGACAGTCGTGAAGAGGGCACGACAACGCCTTTTCCACCACAGGAGACTGAAAAGATTTGGCATTGGTCCCAAGATCCTCAAAAAGTTCTACAGCTGCACCATCGAGAGCTTCCTGACCAGTTGCATCACCGCCTGGTATGGCAACTGCTCGGCATCCGACCGTAAGGCGCTACAGAGGGTAGTGCGTACGGCCCAGTACATCACTGGAGCCAAGCTTCCTGCCATCCAGGACCTATATACTTGGAGGTGTAAGAGGGAGGCCCAAAAAATTGACAAAGACTCCAGTCACCCAAGTCATAGACTGTTCTCTCTGCTACCGCACAGCAAGCGGTACCAGAGTGCCAAGTCTAGGTCCAAAAGGCCCCTTAACAGCTTCTATCCCCAATTCATAAGACTGCTGAACAATTAATCAAATGGCCACCCGGACTATATACATTGACACCTCCCCCCTTTGTTTTTACACTGGTAATAGGAATCTGGATCGGTTTCCTTTTCTTTTTACCTTGCTTTTGTTATTATTATTATTTTTTAAAGTTTTCTTTTTACATTTCGTAAAATGTTATAATTACAAAAACATTTCATTTTAATTTCAATTTAGTAACATACTGTATCATTCAAATAAATATTATTATTTGTCTAATCATATTTTGCCAGCTAACTGGGTGGCAGGCTGCAATCAGTAGCTGTAATTAAGTACAGCAGCCACCAACCATCTAACGTTAATGCCTCGGATAATGAGGTTAGAAGAACAGCTGAATGGTCGGTAGCTAGCTGGCTCAATTACAGGTACTCTTAAGCGTGAAATAACATTGGAAACATCTAACCACAGTTGCTAAAAGTTACCAGTAGCTACCCACTAGCTAGCTAGCTTTGTTGGTCCAAGTGGTGGGTTAGCTAGCACTCGTGCTTCGCCGGGGTCCACCGAATAGAATACTTACCTACAATAATTACCTACAATAACCTACAATAACTACCTAAGTAAACTACCTATATTACCTGACTACAATACCTACATACAATCTAAATACATGGTTTAAGCTTTACTCAACAACATATAAGAAGCCAGCTTATCTCCTGCTAGAGAAAACACAACCTCTCCCGACAACCTCGAGGCAAGAGACCTTTCTCTCTTTCTCGTCATCTTTCAACTTCTTATTCAGTTCCTTATTTTTCTCTTTTTCCTCCATCTTTAAAAATGTGACTTTCTGCTTGAGGTTCATGGCCAGAAAGCCCACTCTTCCCAGGATGGTCTCTGCTCTCTCTGATGAAACCGTCCCATTGGAGCTCTTGGAATGGGCACGGTCCGCCTCACTCTTCAAACCCTCCCTCGATCTCACCTCCTCCTTGACGCTCCTCTCTTCACTCTCAATGTCAATGCCTGTCCAATAATCCTAACAGGAAGACATTGACTCTAGATGTAATATTGTTCCAATGTGGCACATTCAATACACATTTGAGTGATCAACATACATTGATGGCCTCATGGGGCACACAATTTAGAGGACAGTAATTGAGGTAACTTGTTTATTTGTATCCCAAACCGATTTTGTAATAGCCATAGATGTTCTTCCTGGGTCCACACCAAACGTAATACAAATGTTAACCCTAGTAAGGGGTGATGTTTTATACTATGAGCATAGATTAGCAGGGTTGGGGTCAATTCAATTTCAATTCCAGTCAATTCAGGAAGTACTTAATTCAATGCTTTGAATTGAAATGGAACAGACCCCCAACCCTGTAGAGTAGAAGTGTAAAATAGGACACCTACCTTTGCCTTTTTCAGCGTCCAGGGCCTGGGTTCCTCATCCTCTGACCTGCATATGGAGGCTCTCACTCTAACAGGCGTCTTAGTGGCCATGCAGAGCAGAGGGGTTGCCAGAGTTAAGTTAGCATCTGGGACCAGCTGGTGAGCATGAGGGCAGCGATCCACCTCTTCACTAGTGCCCTTCCCTTTCTGCTCTGGCTGCTTGTGGTCCTTGTCATGGATGCATGCCAGGCTTGGAGGAAGTGCTAGGACAGGGCTTTTATCACTCATCAGTTCCTCCCTCTTGACAGTGGATGCAACTGCACTTGCCTCTGTGTTAACTGAGCACTATGTGGTGTCCTCAACTGTCTCCTCTGGCTGCTTGTGGTCATTGTTGTTGTGAATGCATTGCAGACCTGGAGGACTTTTATCATCCCAGGTGTAAATAGCAACAGTTGCCTCTGTGTCGACTGAGCACTTTGTAGTGCACTCAACTGTCTTCCATAGCGGTTTGTGGTCATTGTTGTGGGTGCAGGTCAGGATTAGAGGCAGTGTTGCAGGTGCAGGAGGACTTTTATCAGCCAAACACTCCTCCGTGTGGACAGCGGACACAGAAA
>NW_025536481.1:0-57496 GCF_020615455.1 Coregonus clupeaformis
CTCTGTTCTCTACAATCTAGCCAGGGTCTCTAGTCAGGGGTTTAAATACTGTCTCTGTTCTCTACAATCTACCAGGGTCTCTAGTCAGGGGTTTAAATACTGCTCTGTTTCCTCTGTTCCTCTACAAATCTACCAGGGTCTCTAGTCAGGGGTTTAAATACTGTCTCTGTTCCTCTGTTTCTCTACAATCTACCAGGGTCTCTAGTCATTGGGTTTCAAATACTCTGTCTCTGTTCCTCTACAATCTACCAGGGTCTCTAGTCAGGGGTTTAAATACTGTCTCTGTTCCTCTACAATCTACCAGGGTCTCTAGTCAGGGGTTTAAATACTGTCTCTGTGTCCTCTACAATCTACCAGGGTCTCTAGTCAGGGGTTTAAATACTGTCTCTGTTCCCTCTACAATCTACCAGGGTCTCTAGTCAGGGGTTTAAATACTGTCTCTGTTCCTCTACAATCTACAGGGTCTCTAGTCAGGGGTTTAAATACTGTTCTCTGTTCCTCTACAATCTACCAGGGTCTCTAGTCAGGGGGTTTAAATACTGTCTCCTGTTCCTCTACAATCTACCAGGGTCTCTAGTCAGGGGGTTTTAAATACTGTCTCGTTCCTCTACAATCTACCAGGGTCTCTAGTCAGGGGTTTAAATACTGTCTCTGTTCCTCTACAATCTACCAGGGTCTCTAGTCAGGGGGTTTAAATACTGTCTCTGTTCCTCTACAATCTACAGGGTCTCTAGTCAGGGGTTTAAATACTGTCTCTGTTCCTCTACAATCTACCAGGGTCTCTAGTCAGGGGTTTAAATACTGTCTCTGTTCCTCTGTTCCTCTACAATCTACCAGGGTCTCTAGTCAGGGGTTTAAATACTGTCTCTGTTCCTCTACAATCTACCAGGGTCTCTAGTCAGGGGTTTAAATACCTGTCTCTGTTCTCTTCCCTCTACAATCTACCAGGGTCTCTAGTCAGGGGTTTAAATACTGTCTCTGTCCTCTACAATCTACCAGGGTCTCTAGTCAGGGGTTTAAATACTGTCTCTGTCCCTCACAATCTACCAGGGTCTCTAGTCAGGGGGTTTTAAATACTGTCTCTGTTCCTCTGTTCCCTCTACAATCTACCAGGGTCTCTAGTCAGGGGTTTAAATACTGTCTCTGTCCCTCTACAATCTACCAGGGTCTCTAGTCAGGGGTTTAAATACTGTCTCTGTCCTCTACAATCTACCAGGGTCTCTAGTCAGGGGTTTAAATACTGTCTCTGTCCCTCTACAATCTACCAGGGTCTCTAGTCAGGGGTTTAAATACTGTCTCTGTCCCTCTACAATCTACCAGGGTCTCTAGTCAGGGGTTTAAATTACTGTCTCTGTCCCTCTACAATCTACCAGGGTCTCTAGTCAGGGGTTTAAATACTGTCTCTGTTCCTCTACAATCTACCAGGGTCTCTAGTCAGGGGTTTAAATACTGTCTCTGTCCCTCTACAATCTACCAGGGTCTCTAGTCAGGGGTTTAAATACTGTCTCTGTTCCTCTACAATCTACCAGGGTCTCTAGTCAGGGGTTTAAATACTGTCTCTGTTCCTCTACAATCTACCATGGTCTCTAGTCAGGGTTTAAATACTGTCTCTGTTCCTCTACAATCTACCAGGGTCTCTAGTCAGGGGTTTAAATACTGTCTCTGTTCCTCTACAATCTACCAGGGTCTCTAGTCAGGGGTTTAAATACTGTCTCTGTTCCTCTACAATCTACCAGGGTCTCTAGTCAGGGGTTTAAATACTGTCTCTGTCCCTCTACAATCTACCAGGGTCTCTAGTCAGGGGTTTAAATACTGTGTCTCTGTTCCTCTACAATCTACCAGGGTCTCTTAGTCAGGGGTTTAAATACTGTCTCTGTTCCTCTACAATCTACCAGGGTCTCTAGTCAGGGGTTTAAATACTGTCTCTCTGTTCCTCTACAATCTACCAGGGTCTCTAGTCAGGGGTTTAAATACGTCTCTGTTCCTCACAATCTACCAGGTCTCTAGTCAGGGGTTTAAATACTGTCTCTGTTCCTCTACAATCTACCAGGGTCTCTAGTCAGGGGTTTAAATACTGTCTCTGTTCCTCTACAATCTACCAGGGTCTCTAGTCAGGGGTTTGAAATACTGTCTCTGTTCCTCTACAATCTACCAGGGTCTCTAGTCAGGGGTTTGGGCCAAATACTGTCTCTGTTCCCTCTACAATCTACCAGGGTCTCTAGTCAGGGGTTTAAATACTGCTCTCTGTGTCCTCTACAATCTACCAGGGTCTCTAGTCAGGGGTTTAAATACTGTCTCTGTTCCTCTACAATCTACCAGGGTCTCTAGTCAGGGGGTTTAAATACTGTCTCTGTCCCTCTACAATCTACCAGGGTCTCTAGTCAGGGGTTTAAATACTGTCTCTGTTCCTCGTCCTCTACAATCTACCAGGGTCTCTAGTCAGGGGGTTTTAAATACTGTCTCTGTTCCTCTACAATCTACCAGGGTCTCTAGTCAGGGTTTAAATACTGTCTCTGTTCCTCTACAATCTACCAGGGTCTCTAGTCAGGGGGTTTAAATACTGTCTCTGTTCCTCTACAATCTACCAGGGTCTCTAGTCAGGGGTTTAAATACTGTCTCTGTTCCTCTACAATCTACCAGGGTCTCTAGTCAGGGGTTTAAATACTGTCTCTGTTCCTCTACAATCTACCAGGGTCTCTAGTCAGGGGTTTAAATACTGTCTCTGTTCCTCTACAATCTACCAGGGTCTCCAGTCAGGGTTTGGGCATACTGTCTCTGTTCCTCTACAATCTACCAGGGTCTACAGTCAGGGGTTTAGATACTGTCTCTGTCCCTCTACAATCTACCAGGGTCTCTAGTCAGGGGTTTAAATACTGTCTCTGTCCTCTACAATCTACCAGGGTCTCTAGTAAGGGGTTTAAATACTGTCTCTGTCCCTCTACAATCTACCAGGGTCTACAGTCAGGGGTTTAAATACTGTCTCTGTTCCTCTACAATCTACCAGGGTCTCTAGTCAGGGGTTTAAATACTGTCTCTGTTCCCCTCTACAATCTACCAGGGTCTCTAGTCAGGGGTTTAAATACTGTCTCTGTTCCTCTGTTCCTCTACAATCTACCGGGTCTCTAGTCAGGGGGTTTAAATACTGTCTCTGTTCCTCTGTTCCTCTACAATCTACCAGGGTCTCTAGTCAGGGGGTTTAAATACTGTCTCTGTTCCTCTACAATCTACCAGGGTCTCTAGTCAGGGGGTTTAAATGACTGTCTCTGTCCCTCTACAATCTACCAGGGTCTCTAGTCAGGGGTTTGAAATACTGTCTCTGTCCTCTACAATCTACCAGGGTCTTTAGTCAGGGGTTTAAATACCGTCCTCTGTTCCTCTACAATCTACCAGGGTCTCTAGTCAGGGGTTGTGTAAATACTGTCTCTGTTCCTCTACAATCTACTAGGTCTCTAGTCAGGGGGTTTAAATCACTGTCTCTGTTCCTCTACAATCTACCAGGGTCTACAGTCAGGGGTTTAAATACTGCTCTCTGTTCCTTTCTCTACAATCTACCAGGGTCTACAGTCAGGGGTTTAAATACTGTCTCTGTCCCTCTACAATCTACCAGGGTCTCTAGTCAGGGGTTTAAATACTGTCTCTGTTCCTCTACAATCTACCAGGGTCTCTAGTAAGGGGGTTTAAATGGCACTGTCTCTGTCCCTCTACAATCTACCAGGGTCTACAGTCAGGGGTTTAAATACTGTCTCTGTTCCTCTACAATCTACCAGGGTCTCTAGTCAGGGGTTTAAATACTGTCTCTGTCCCTCTGTCCCTCTACAATCTACCAGGGTCTCTAGTCAGGGGTTTAAATACTGTCTCTGTCCCTCTGTCCCTCTACAATCTACCAGGGTCTCTAGTCAGGGGTTTAAATACTGTCTCTGTTCCTTGTGCCTCTACAATCTACCAGGGTCTCTAGTCAGGGGTTTAAATACTGTCTCTGTTCCTCTACAATCTACCAGGGTCTCTAGTCAGGGGTTTAAATACTGTCTCTGTTCCTCTACAATCTACCAGGGTCTCTAGTCAGGGGTTTAAATACTGTCTCTGTTCCTCTGTCCCTCTACAATCTACCAGGGTCTCTAGTCAGGGGTTTAAATACTGTCTCTGTTCCTCTACAATCTACCAGGGTCTCTAGTCAGGGGTTTAAATACTGTCTCTGTTCCTCTGTCCCTCTACAATCTACCAGGGTCTCTAGTCAGGGGTTTAAATACTGTTCTCTGTTCCTCTACAATCTACCAGGGTCTCTAGTCAGGGGTTTAAATACTGTCTCTGTCCCTCTACAATCTACCAGGGTCTCTAGTCAGGGGTTTAAATACTGTCTCTGTTCCTCTACAATCTACCAGGGTCTCTAGTCAGGGGTTTTAAATACTGTCTCTGTTCCTCTGTTCCTCTACAATCTACCAGGGTCTCTAGTCAGGGGGGTTTAAATACTGTTCTGTTCTCTGTCCCTCTACAATCTACCGGGGTCTCTAGTCAGGGGTTTAAATACTGTCTCTGTTCCTCTACAATCTACCAGGGTCTCTAGTCAGGGGTTTAAATACTGTCTCTGTTCTTTCCTCTACAATCTACCAGGGTCTCTAGTCAGGGGTTTAAATACTGTCTCTGTTCCTCTACAATCTACCAGGGTCTCTAGTCAGGGGTTTAAATACTGTCTCTGTTCCTCTACAATCTACCAGGGTCTCTAGTCAGGGGTTTAAATACTGTCCTCTGTTCCTCTACAATCTACCAGGGTCTCTAGTCAGGGGTTTAAATACTGTCTCTGTTCCTCTGTTCCTCTACAATCTACCAGGGTCTCTAGTCAGGGGTTTAAATACTGTCTCTGTTCCTCTACAATCTACCAGGGTCTCTAGTCAGGGGTTTAAATACTGTCTCTGTTCCTCTGTTCCTCTACAATCTACCAGGGTCTCTAGTCAGGGGTTTAAATACTGTCTCGTTCCCTCTACAATCTACCAGGGTCTCTAGTCAGGGGTTTAAATACTGTCTCTGTCCCTCTACAATCTACCAGGGTCTCTAGTCAGGGGTTTAAATACTGTCTCTGTCCCTCTACAATCTACCAGGGTCTCTAGTCAGGGGTTTAAATACTGTCTCTGTTCCTCTACAATCTACCAGGGTCTCTAGTCAGGGGTTTAAATACTGTCTCTGTTCCTCTGTTCCTCTACAATCTACCAGGGTCTCTAGTCAGGGGTTTAAATACTGTCTCTGTTCCTCTACAATCTACCAGGGTCTCTAGTCAGGGGTTTAAATACTGTCTCTGTCCCTCTACAATCTACCAGGGTCTCTAGTCAGGGGGTTTAAATACTGTCTCTGTTCCTCTACAATCTCTACCAGGGTCTCTAGTCAGGGGTTTAAATACTGTCTCTGTTCCTCTGTTCCTCTACAATCTACCAGGGTCTCTAGTCAGGGGTTTAAATACTGCTCTGTTCCTCTACAATCTACCAGGGTCTCTAGTCAGGGGTTTAAATACTGTCTCTGTTCCTCTACAATCTACCAGGGTCTCTAGTCAGGGGTTTAAATACTGTCTCTGTTCCTCTACAATCTACCAGGGTCTCTAGTCAGGGGTTTAAATACTGTCTCTGTTCCTCTACAATCTACCAGGGTCTCTAGTCAGGGGTTTAAATACTGTCTCTGTTCCTCTACAATCTACCAGGGTCTCTAGTCAGGGGTTTAAATACTGTCTCTGTCCCTCTCTACAATCTACCAGGGTCTCTAGTCAGGGGTTTAAATACTGTCTCTGTTCCTCTACAATCTACCAGGGTCTCTAGTCAGGGGTTTAAATACTGTCTCTGTTCCTCTGTTCCTCTACAATCTACCAGGGTCTCTAGTCAGGGGTTTAAATACTGTTTCTCTGTTCCTCTACAATCTACCAGGGTCTCTAGTCAGGGGTTTAAATACTGTCTCTGTCCTCTACAATCTACCAGGGTCTCTAGTCAGGGGTTTAAATACTGTCTCTGTTCCTCTACAATCTACCAGGGTCTCTAGTCAGGGGTTTAAATACTGTCTCTGTTCTGTTCCTCTACAATCTACCAGGGTCTCTAGTCAGGGGTTTGGAAATATGTCTCTGTTCCTCTACAATCTACCAGGGTCTCTAGTCAGGGGTTTAAATACTGTCTCTGTTCCTCTACAATCTACCAGGGTCTCTAGTCAGGGGTTTAAATACTGTCTCTGTCCCTCTACAATCTACCAGGGTCTCTAGTCAGGGGTTTAAATACTGTCTCTGTTCCCTACAATCTACCAGGGTCTCTAGTCAGGGGTTTAAATACTGTCTCTGTCCCTCTACAATCTACCAGGGTCTCTAGTCAGGGGTTTAAATACTGTCTCTGTTCCTCTACAATCTACCAGGGTCTCTAGTCAGGGGTTTAAATACTGTCTCTGTTCCTCTACAATCTACCAGGGTCTCTAGTCAGGGGTTTAAATACTGTCTCTGTCCCTCTACAATCTACCAGGGTCTCTAGTCAGGGGTTTAAATACTGTCTCTGTTCCTCTGTTCCTCTACAATCTACCAGGGTCTCTAGTCAGGGGTTTAAATACTGTCTCTGTCCCTCTACAATCTACCAGGGTCTCTAGTCAGGGGTTTAAATACTGTCTCTGTCCCTCTACAATCTACCAGGGTCTCTAGTCAGGGGTTTAAATACTGTCTCTGTTCCTCTACAATCTACCAGGGTCTCTAGTCAGGGGGTTTAAATACTGTCTCTGTCCTCTACAATCTACCAGGGTCTCTAGTCAGGGGTTTAAATACTGTCTCTGTTCCTCTACAATCTACCAGGGTCTCTAGTCAGGGGGTTTAAATACTGTCTCTGTTCCTCTACAATCTACCAGGGTCTCCAGTCAGGGGTTTGAAATACTGTCTCTGTTCCTCTACAATCTACCAGGGTCTATAGTCAGGGTTTAAATACTGTCTCTGTCCCTCTACAATCTACCAGGGTCTCTAGTCAGGGGTTTAAATACTGTCTCTGTTCCTCTACAATCTACCAGGGTCTCTAGTAAGGGGTTTAAATACTGTCTCTGTCCCTCTACAATCTACCAGGGTCTACAGTCAGGGGTTTAAATACTGTCTCTGTCCCCTCTACAATCTACCAGGGTCTCTAGTCAGGGGTTTAAATACTGTCTCTGTTCCTCGTCCCTCTACAATCTACCAGGGTCTCTAGTCAGGGGTTTAAATACTGTCTCTGTTCCTCTGTCCCTCTACAATCTACCAGGGTCTCTGAGTCAGGGGTTTAAATACTGTCTCTGTTCCTCTACAATCTACCAGGGTCTCTAGTCAGGGGTTTAAATACTGTCTCTGCTCTACAATCTACCAGGGTCTCTAGTCAGGGTTTAAATACTGTCTCTGTTCCTCTACAATCTACCAGGGTCTCTAGTCAGGGGTTTAAATACTGTCTCTGTTCCTCTACAATCTACCAGGGTCTCTAGTCAGGGGTTTAAATACTGTCTCTGTTCCTCTACAATCTACCAGGGTCTCTAGTCAGGGGTTTAAATACTGTCTCTGTTCCTCTACAATCTACCAGGGTCTCTAGTCAGGGGGTTTAAATACTGTCTCTGTTCCTCTACAATCTACCAGGGTCTCTAGTCAGGGGTTTAAATACTGTCTCTGTCTCCTCTACAATCTACCAGGGTCTCTAGTCAGGGGTTTAAATACTGTCTCTGTTCCTCTACAATCTACCAGGGTCTCTAGTCAGGGGTTTAAATACTGTCTCTGTTCCTCTACAATCTACCAGGGTCTCCTAGTCAGGGGTTTAAATACTGTCTCTGTCCCTCTACAATCTACCAGGGTCTCTAGTCAGGGGTTTAAATACTGTCTCTGTTCCTGTTCCTCTACAATCTACCAGGGTCTCTAGTCAGGGGTTTAAATACTGTCTCTGTTCCTCTACAATCTACCAGGGTCTCTAGTCAGGGGGTTTAAATACTGTCTCTGTCCCTCTACAATCTACCAGGGTCTCTAGTCAGGGTTTAAATACTGTCTCTGTTCCTCTACAATCTACCAGGGTCTCTAGTCAGGGGGTTTAAATACTGTCTCTGTTCCTCTACAATCTACCAGGGTCTCTAGTCAGGGGTTTAAATACTGTCTCTGTTCCTCTACAATCTACCAGGGTCTCTAGTCAGGGTTTAAATACTGTCTCTGTTCCTCTACAATCTACCAGGGTCTACAGTCAGGGTTTAAATACTGTCTCTGTTCCTCTACAATCTACCAGGGTCTACAGTCAGGGGTTTAAATACTGTCTCTGTCCCTCTACAATCTACCAGGGTCTCTAGTCAGGGGTTTAAATACTGTCTCTGTTCCTCTACAATCTACCAGGGTCTCTAGTAAGGGGTTTAAATACTGTCTCTGTCCCTCTACAATCTACCAGGGTCTACAGTCAGGGGTTTAAATACTGTCTCTGTCCCTCTACAATCTACCAGGGTCTCTAGTCAGGGGTTTAAATACTGTCTCTGTTCCTCTGTCCCTCTACAATCTACCAGGGTCTCTAGTCAGGGGTTTAAATACTGTCTCTGTTCCTCTGTTCCTCTACAATCTACCAGGGTCTCTAGTCAGGGGTTTAAATACTGTCTCTGTTCCTCTGTTCCTCTACAATCTACCAGGGTCTCTAGTCAGGGGTTTAAATACTGTCTCTGTTCCTCTACAATCTACCAGGGTCTCTAGTCAGGGGTTTAAATACTGTCTCTGTTCCTCTGTCCCTCTACAATCTACCAGGGTCTCTAGTCAGGGGTTTAAATACTGTCTCTGTTCCTCTACAATCTACCAGGGTCTCTAGTCAGGGGTTTAAATACTGTCTCTGTTCCTCTGTCCCTCTACAATCTACCAGGGTCTCTAGTCAGGGGTTTAAATACTGTCTCTGTTCCTCTACAATCTACCAGGGTCTCTAGTCAGGGGTTTAAATACTGTTCTCTGTTCCTCTACAATCTACCAGGGTCTCTAGTCAGGGGTTTAAATACTGTCTCTGTTCCTCTGTTCCTCTACAATCTACCAGGGTCTCTAGTCAGGGGTTTAAATACTGTCTCTGTCCCTCTACAATCTACCAGGGTCTCTAGTCAGGGGTTTAAATACTGTCTCTGTCCCTCTACAATCTACCAGGGTCTCTAGTCAGGGGGTTTAAATACTGTCTCTGTCCCTCTGTCCCTCTACAATCTACCAGGGTCTCTAGTCAGGGGTTTAAATACTGTCTCTGTTCCTCTACAATCTACCAGGGTCTCTAGTCAGGGGTTTAAATACTGTCTCTGTCCCTCTACAATCTACCAGGGTCTCTAGTCAGGGGTTTAAATACTGTCTCTGTTCCTCTGTTCCTCTACAATCTACCAGGGTCTCTAGTCAGGGGTTTAAATACTGTCTCTGTTCCTCTACAATCTACCAGGGTCTCTAGTCAGGGGTTTAAATACTGTCTCTGTCCCTCTGACAATCTACCAGGGTCTCTAGTCAGGGGTTTAAATACTGTCTCTGTCCCTCTACAATCTACCAGGGTCTCTAGTCAGGGGTTTAAATACTGTCTCTGTGCCTCTACAATCTACCAGGGTCTCTAGTCAGGGGGTTTAAATACTGTCTCTGCCCTCTACAATCTACCAGGGTCTCTAGTCAGGGGTTTAAATACTGTCTCTGTCCCTCTACAATCTACCAGGGTCTCTAGTCAGGGGTTTAAATACTGTCTCTGTTCCTCTACAATCTACCAGGGTCTCTAGTCAGGGGTTTAAATACTGTCTCTGTTCCTCTGTTCCTCTACAATCTACCAGGGTCTCTAGTCAGGGGTTTAAATACTGTATCTGTTCCTCTACAATCTACCAGGAGTCTCTAGTCAGGGGTTTAAATACTGTCTCTGTCCCTCTACAATCTACCAGGGTCTCTAGTCAGGGGTTTAAATACTGTCTCTGTTCCTCTACAATCTACCAGGGTCTCTAGTCAGGGGTTTAAATACTGTCTCTGTTCCTCTACAATCTACCAGGGTCTCTAGTCAGGGGTTTGAATACTGTCTCTGTCCCTCTACAATCTACCAGGGTCTCTAGTCAGGGGTTTAAATACTGTCTCTGTTCCTCTCTACAATCTACCAGGGTCTCTAGTCAGGGGTTTAAATACTGTCTCTGTTCCTCTGTTCCTCTACAATCTACCAGGGTCTCTAGTCAGGGGTTTAAATACTGTCTCTGTTCCTCTACAATCTACCAGGGTCTCTAGTCAGGGGTTTAAATACTGTCTCTGTTCCTCTACAATCTACCAGGGTCTCTAGTCAGGGGTTTAAATACTGTCTCTGTTCCTCTACAATCTACCAGGGTCTCTAGTCAGGGGTTTAAATACTGTCTCTGTTCCTCTACAATCTACCAGGGTCTCTAGTCAGGGGTTTAAATACTGTCTCTGTCCCTCTACAATCTACCAGGGTCTCTAGTCAGGGGTTTAAATACTGTCTCTGTTCCTCTACAATCTACCAGGGTCTCTAGTCAGGGGTTTAAATACTGTCTCTGTTCCTCTACAATCTACCAGGGTCTCTAGTCAGGGGTTTAAATACTGTCTCTGTTCCTCTACAATCTACCAGGGTCTCTAGTCAGGGGTTTAAATACTGTCTCTGTTCCTCTACAATCTACCAGGGTCTCTAGTCAGGGGTTTAAATACTGTCTCTGTTCCTCTACAATCTACCAGGGTCTCTAGTCAGGGGTTTAAATACTGTCTCTGTTCCTCTGTCCCTCTACAATCTACCAGGGTCTCTAGTCAGGGGTTTAAATACTGTCTCTGTTCCTCTACAATCTACCAGGGTCTCTAGTCAGGGGTTTAAATACTGTCTCTGTTCCTCTACAATCTACCAGGGTCTCTAGTCAGGGGTTTAAATACTGTCTCTGTTCCTCTACAATCTACCAGGGTCTCTAGTCAGGGGTTTAAATACTGTCTCTGTTCCTCTACAATCTACCAGGGTCTCTAGTCAGGGGTTTAAATACTGTCTCTGTTCCTCTACAATCTACCAGGGTCTCTAGTCAGGGGTTTAAATACTGTCTCTGTCCCTCTACAATCTACCAGGGTCTCTAGTCAGGGGTTTAAATACTGTCTCTGTCCCTCTACAATCTACCAGGGTCTCTAGTCAGGGGTTTAAATACTGTCTCTGTTCCTCTGTCCCTCTACAATCTACCAGGGTCTCTAGTCAGGGGTTTAAATACTGTCTCTGTTCCTCTACAATCTACCAGGGTCTCTAGTCAGGGGTTTAAATACTGTCTCTGTCCCTCTACAATCTACCAGGGTCTCTAGTCAGGGGTTTAAATACTGTCTCTGTTCCTCTGTTCCTCTACAATCTACCAGGGTCTCTAGTCAGGGGTTTAAATACTGTCTCTGTTCCTCTACAATCTACCAGGGTCTCTAGTCAGGGGTTTAAATACTGTCTCTGTCCCTCTACAATCTACCAGGGTCTCTAGTCAGGGGTTTAAATACTGTCTCTGTTCCTCTACAATCTACCAGGGTCTCTAGTCAGGGGTTTAAATACTGTCTCTGTTCCTCTACAATCTACCAGGGTCTCTAGTCAGGGGTTTAAATACTGTCTCTGTTCCTCTACAATCTACCAGGGTCTCTAGTCAGGGGTTTAAATACTGTCTCTGTTCCTCTACAATCTACCAGGGTCTCTAGTCAGGGGTTTAAATACTGTCTCTGTCCCTCTACAATCTACCAGGGTCTCTAGTCAGGGGTTTAAATACTGTCTCTGTCCCTCTACAATCTACCAGGGTCTCTAGTCAGGGGTTTAAATACTGTCTCTGTGCCTCTACAATCTACCAGGGTCTCTAGTCAGGGGTTTAAATACTGTCTCTGTCCCTCTACAATCTACCAGGGTCTCTAGTCAGGGGGTTTAAATACTGTCTCTGTCCCTCTACAATCTACCAGGGTCTCTAGTCAGGGGTTTAAATACTGTCTCTGTTCCTCTACAATCTACCAGGGTCTCTAGTCAGGGGTTTAAATACTGTCTCTGTTCCTCTGTTCCTCTACAATCTACCAGGGTCTCTAGTCAGGGGTTTAAATACTGTCTCTGTTCCTCTACAATCTACCAGGGTCTCTAGTCAGGGGTTTAAATACTGTCTCTGTCCCTCTACAATCTACCAGGGTCTCTAGTCAGGGGTTTAAATACTGTCTCTGTTCCTCTACAATCTACCAGGGTCTCTAGTCAGGGGTTTAAATACTGTCTCTGTTCCTCTACAATCTACCAGGGTCTCTAGTCAGGGGTTTAAATACTGTCTCTGCCCTCTACAATCTACCAGGGTCTCTAGTCAGGGGTTTAAATACTGTCTCTGTTCCTCTACAATCTACCAGGGTCTCTAGTCAGGGGGTTTAAATACTGTTCTGTTCTCTGTTCCTCTACAATCTACCAGGGTCTCTAGTCAGGGGTTTAAATACTGTCTCTGTTCCTCTACAATCTACCAGGGTCTCTAGTCAGGGGGTTTAAATACTGTCTCTGTTCCTCTACAATCTACCAGGGTCTCTAGTCAGGGGGTTTAAATACTGTCTCTGTTCCTCTACAATCTACCAGGGTCTCTAGTCAGGGTTTAAATACTGTCTCTGTTCCTCTACAATCTACCAGGGTCTCTAGTCAGGGGTTTAAATACTGTCTCTGTCCCTCTACAATCTACCAGGGTCTCTAGTCAGGGGGTTTAAATACTGTCTCTGTTCCTCTACAATCTACCAGGGTCTCTAGTCAGGGGTTTAAATACTGTCTCTGTTCCTCTACAATCTACCAGGGTCTCTAGTCAGGGGTTTAAATACTGTCTCTGTTCCTCTACAATCTACCAGGGTCTCTAGTCAGGGGTTTAAATACTGTCTCTGTTCCTCTACAATCTACCAGGGTCTCTAGTCAGGGGGTTTAAATACTGTCTCTGTTCCTCTACAATCTACCAGGGTCTCTAGTCAGGGGTTTAAATACTGTCTCTGTCCCTCTACAATCTACCAGGGTCTACAGTCAGGGGTTTAAATACTGTCTCTGTTCCTCTACAATCTACCAGGGTCTCTAGTCAGGGGTTTAAATACTGTCTCTGTCCCTCTACAATCTACCAGGGTCTCTAGTAAGGGGTTTAAATACTGTCTCTGTCCCTCTACAATCTACCAGGGTCTCTAGTCAGGGGTTTAAATACTGTCTCTGTCCCTCTACAATCTACCAGGGTCTCTAGTCAGGGGTTTAAATACTGTCTCTGTCCCTCTACAATCTACCAGGGTCTCTAGTCAGGGTTTAAATACTGTCTCTGTTCCTCTGTCCCTCTACAATCTACCAGGGTCTCTAGTCAGGGGTTTAAATACTGTCTCTGTTCCTCTGTTCCTCTACAATCTACCAGGGTCTCTAGTCAGGGGTTTAAATACTGTCTCTGTTCCTCTGTTCCTCTACAATCTACCAGGGTCTCTAGTCAGGGGTTTAAATACTGTCTCTGTCCCTCTACAATCTACCAGGGTCTCTAGTCAGGGGTTTAAATACTGTCTCTGTTCCTCTACAATCTACCAGGGTCTCTAGTCAGGGGTTTAAATACTGTCTCTGTTCCTCTACAATCTACCAGGGTCTCTAGTCAGGGGTTTAAATACTGTCTCTGTTCCTCTGTCCCTCTACAATCTACCAGGGTCTCTAGTCAGGGGTTTAAATACTGTCTCTGTTCCTCTACAATCTACCAGGGTCTCTAGTCAGGGGTTTAAATACTGTCTCTGTCCTCTACAATCTACCAGGGTCTCTAGTCAGGGGTTTAAATACTGTCTCTGTTCCTCTACAATCTACCAGGGTCTCTAGTCAGGGGGTTTGCAAATACTGTCTCTGTCCCTCTGTTCCTCTACAATCTACCAGGGTCTCTAGTCAGGGGTTTAAATACTGTCTCTGTCCCTCTACAATCTACCAGGGTCTCTAGTCAGGGGTTTAAATACTGTCTCTGTTCCTCTACAATCTACCAGGGTCTCTAGTCAGGGGTTTAAATACTGTCTCTGTTCCTCTACAATCTACCAGGGTCTCTAGTCAGGGGTTTAAATACTGTCTCTGTTCCTCTACAATCTACCAGGGTCTCTAGTCAGGGGGTTTAAATACTGTCTCTGTTCCTCTACAATCTACCAGGGTCTCTAGTCAGGGGTTTAAATACTGTCTCTGTCCCTCTACAATCTACCAGGGTCTCTAGTCAGGGGTTTAAATACTGTCTCTGTTCCTCTACAATCTACCAGGGTCTCTAGTCAGGGGTTTAAATACTGTCTCTGTTCCTCTGTTCCTCTACAATCTACCAGGGTCTCTAGTCAGGGGTTTAAATACTGTCTCTGTTCCTCTACAATCTACCAGGGTCTCTAGTCAGGGGTTTAAATACTGTCTCTGTCCCTCTACAATCTACCAGGGTCTCTAGTCAGGGGTTTAAATACTGTCTCTGTTCCTCTACAATCTACCAGGGTCTCTAGTCAGGGGTTTAAATACTGTCTCTGTTCCTCTACAATCTACCAGGGTCTCTAGTCAGGGGTTTAAATACTGTCTCCTCTACAATCTACCAGGGTCTCTAGTCAGGGGTTTAAATACTGTCTCTGTTCCTCTACAATCTACCAGGGTCTCTAGTCAGGGGTTTAAATACTGTCTCTGTTCCTCTGTTCCTCTACAATCTACCAGGGTCTCTAGTCAGGGGTTTAAATACTGTCTCTGTTCCTCTACAATCTACCAGGGTCTCTAGTCAGGGGTTTAAATACTGTCTCTGTTCCTCTACAATCTACCAGGGTCTCTAGTCAGGGGTTTAAATACTGTCTCTGTTCCTCTGTCCCTCTACAATCTACCAGGGTCTCTAGTCAGGGGGTTTAAATGACTGTCTCTGTTCCTCTACAATCTACCAGGGTCTCTAGTCAGGGGGTTTAAATACTGTCTCTGTCCCTCTACAATCTACCAGGGTCTCTAGTCAGGGGTTTAAATACTGTCTCTGTTCCTCTACAATCTACCAGGTCTCTAGTCAGGGTTTAAATACTGTCTGTTCCTCTGTTCCTCTACAATCTACCAGGGTCTCTAGTCAGGGGTTTAAATACTGTCTCTGCCCTCCACAATCTACCAGGGTCTCTAGTCAGGGGTTTAAATACTGTCTCTGTTCCTCTACAATCTACCAGGGTCTCTAGTCAGGGGTTTAAATACTGTCTCTGTTCCTCTACAATCTACCAGGGTCTCTAGTCAGGGGTTTAAATACTGTCTCTGTTCCTCTACAATCTACCAGGGTCTCTAGTCAGGGGTTTAAATACTGTCTCTGTTCCTCTACAATCTACCAGGGTCTCTAGTCAGGGGTTTAAATACTGTCTCTGTCCCTCTACAATCTACCAGGGTCTCTAGTCAGGGTTTAAATACTGTCTCTGTTCCTCTACAATCTACCAGGGTCTCTAGTCAGGGGGTTTAAATACTGTCTCTGTTCCTCTGTTCCTCTACAATCTACCAGGTCTCTAGTCAGGGTTTAAATACTGTCTCTGTTCCTCTACAATCTACCAGGTCTCTAGTCAGGGGTTTAAATACTGTCTCTGTCCCTCTACAATCTACCAGGGTCTCTAGTCAGGGTTTAAATACTGTCTCTGTTCCTCTACAATCTACCAGGGTCTCTAGTCAGGGGTTTAAATACTGTCTCTGTTCCTCTACAATCTACAGGGTCTCTAGTCAGGGGTTTAAATACTGTCTCTGTCCCTCTACAATCTACCAGGGTCTCTAGTCAGGGGTTTAAATACTGTCTCTGTTCCTCTACAATCTACCAGGGTCTCTAGTCAGGGGTTTAAATACTGTCTCTGTTCCTCTGTTCCTCTACAATCTACCAGGGTCTCTAGTCAGGGGTTTAAATACTGTCTCTGTTCCTCTACAATCTACCAGGGTCTCTAGTCAGGGGTTTAAATACTGTCTCTGTTCCTCTACAATCTACCAGGGTCTCTAGTCAGGGGTTTAAATACTGTCTCTGTTCCTCTACAATCTACCAGGGTCTCTAGTCAGGGGTTTAAATACTGTCTCTGTTCCTCTACAATCTACCAGGGTCTCTAGTCAGGGGTTTAAATACTGTCTCTGTTCCTCTGTCCCTCTACAATCTAAGGGTCTCTAGTCAGGGGTTTAAATACTGTCTCTGTTCCTCTACAATCTACCAGGGTCTCTAGTCAGGGGTTTAAATACTGTCTCTGTTCCTCTACAATCTACCAGGGTCTACAGTCAGGGGTTTAAATACTGTCTCTGTTCCTCTACAATCTACCAGGGTCTCAGTCAGGGGTTTAAATACTGTCTCTGTCCCTCTACAATCTACCAGGGTCTCTAGTCAGGGGGTTTAAATACTGTCTCTGTTCCTCTACAATCTACCAGGGTCTCTAGTAAGGGGTTTAAATACTGTCTCTGCCCTCTACAATCTACCAGGGTCTACAGTCAGGGGTTTAAATACTGTCTCTGTCCCTCTACAATCTACCAGGGTCTCTAGTCAGGGGTTTAAATACTGTCTCTGTTCCTCTGTCCTCTACAATCTACCAGGGTCTCTAGTCAGGGGTTTAAATACTGTCTCTGTTCCTCTGTTCCTCTACAATCTACCAGGGTCTCTAGTCAGGGGTTTAAATACTGTTCTGTTCCTCTGTTCCTCTACAATCTACCAGGGTCTCTAGTCAGGGGTTTAAATACTGTCTCTGTCCCTCTACAATCTACCAGGGTCTCTAGTCAGGGGTTTAAATACTGTCTCTGTTCTCTCTGTCCCTCTACAATCTACCAGGGTCTCTAGTCAGGGGTTTAAATACTGTCTCTGTTCCTCTACAATCTACCAGGGTCTCTAGTCAGGGGTTTAAATACTGTCTCTGTTCCTCTGTCCCTCTACAATCTACCAGGGTCTCTAGTCAGGGGTTTTAAATACTGTCTCTGTTCCTCTACAATCTACCAGGGTCTCTAGTCAGGGGTTTAAATACTGTCTCTGTCCCTCTACAATCTACCAGGGTCTCTAGTCAGGGGTTTAAATACTGTCTCTGTTCCTCTACAATCTACCAGGGTCTCTAGTCAGGGGTTTAAATACTGTCTCTGTTCCTCTGTTCCTCTACAATCTACCAGGGTCTCTAGTCAGGGGTTTAAATACTGTCTCTGTCCCTCTACAATCTACCAGGGTCTCTAGTCAGGGGTTTAAATACTGTCTCTGTGCCTCTACAATCTACCAGGGTCTCTAGTCAGGGGTTTAAATACTGTCTCTGTTCCTCTACAATCTACCAGGGTCTCTAGTCAGGGGTTTAAATACTGTCTCTGTTCCTCTACAATCTACCAGGGTCTCTAGTCAGGGGTTTAAATACTGTCTCTGTTCCTCTACAATCTACCAGGGTCTCTAGTCAGGGGGTTTTAAATACTGTCTCTGTTCCTCTACAATCTACCAGGGTCTCTAGTCAGGGGTTTAAATACTGTCTCTGTTCCTCTACAATCTACCAGGGTCTCTAGTCAGGGGTTTAAATACTGTCTCTGTTCCTCTACAATCTACCAGGGTCTCTAGTCAGGGGTTTAAATACTGTCTCTGTTCCTCTGTTCCTCTACAATCTACCAGGGTCTCTAGTCAGGGGTTTAAATACTGTCTCTGTTCCTCTACAATCTACCAGGGTCTCTAGTCAGGGGTTTAAATACTGTCTCTGTTCTCTTTTCCTCTACAATCTACCAGGGTCTCTAGTCAGGGGGTTTAAATACTGTCTCTGTTCCTCTGTTCCTCTACAATCTACCAGGGTCTCTAGTCAGGGGGTTTAAATACTGTCTCTGCCCTCTACAATCTACCAGGGTCTCTAGTCAGGGGTTTAAATACTGTCTCTGTCCCTCTACAATCTACCAGGGTCTCTAGTCAGGGGTTTAAATACTGTCTCTGTCCCTCTACAATCTACCAGGGTCTCTAGTCAGGGGTTTAAATACTGTCTCTGTTCCTCTACAATCTACCAGGGTCTCTAGTCAGGGGTTTAAATACTGTCTCTGTTCCTCTGTTCCTCTACAATCTACCAGGGTCTCTAGTCAGGGGTTTAAATACTGTCTCTGTTCCTCTACAATCTACCAGGGTCTCTAGTCAGGGGTTTAAATACTGTCTCTGTCCCTCTACAATCTACCAGGGTCTCTAGTCAGGGGTTTAAATACTGTCTCTGTTCCTCTACAATCTACCAGGGTCTCTAGTCAGGGGGTTTAAATACTGTCTCTGTCCCTCTACAATCTACCAGGGTCTCTAGTCAGGGGGTTTAAATACTGTCTCTGTTCCTCTACAATCTACCAGGGTCTCTAGTCAGGGTTTAAATACTGTCTCTGTTCCTCTACAATCTACCAGGGTCTCTAGTCAGGGGTTTAAATACTGTCTCTGTTCCTCTACAATCTACCAGGGTCTCTAGTCAGGGGTTTAAATACTGGCCTCAACACTAAGTCCCAGCACAGCAACACAGGCAGGCAGCACAGGGAATGTGTGGATTAGGCTGGTCATGGCTCACATCAACAGCATTATTCCAGAAACCCTAGACCCACTCCAATTTGCATACCGCCCCAACAGATCCACAGATGATGCAATCTCTATTGCACTCCACACCGCCCTTTCCCACCTGGACAAGAGGAACACCTACGTGAGAATGCTATTCATTGACTACAGCTCAGCATTCAACACCATAGTGCCCTCTAAGCTCATCACTAAGCTAAGGATCCTGGGACTAAACACCTCCCTCTGCAACTGGATCCTGGACTTCCTGACGGGCCGCCCCCAGGTGGTACGGGTAGGTAACAACACATCTGCCACACTGATCCTCAACACGGGGGCCCCTCAGGGTGCGTGCTCAGTCCCCTCCTGTACTCTCTGTTCACCCATGACTGCCATGGCCAGGCACGATTCCAACACCATCATTAAGTTTGCAGACGACACAACAGTGGTAGGCCTGATCACCGAAAACGATGAGACAGCCTATAGGGAGGAGGTCCGAGACCTGGCCGTGTGGTGCCAGGATAACAACCTCTCCCTCAACGTGACCAAGACAAAGGAGATGATTGTGGACTACAGGAAAAAAAAAGAGGACTGAGCACGCCCCCATTCTCATCGACGGGGCTGTAGTGGAACAGGTTGAGAGCTTCCAAGTTCCTTGGTGTCCACATCACCAACGAACTATCATGGTCCAAAACACACCAAGACAGTCATGAAGAGGGCACGACAAAGCCTATTCCCCCTCAGGAGACTGAAAAAGATTTGGCATGGGTCCTCAGATCCTCAAAAAATTCTACAGCTGCACCATCGAGAGCATCCTGACTGGTTGCATCACCGCCTGGTATGGCAACTGCTTGGCCTCCGACCGCAAGGCACTACAGAGGGTAGTTGAATGCTGAGTAGACCTAGAACGCTCAGGGAGAGGTTGTGTTTTTCTCTAGCAGGAGGTAAGCTTGGCTTCTCATATGGTGTTGAGTAAAGCTTAAACCATGTATTTAGATCGTAGGTAGGTAGTTTATTTACGTAGTTATTTAGGTTGTTATTGTAGGTTTCCATAGGCAATTATTGTAGGTAAGTATTGTATTGTTTACTGCGATAGCACGAGGCTAGCTAGCTAGCTAGCGGGTAGCTACTGGTAACGTTTATTGGTAATTATCTGTTTAGTGCAACGGTGGAGAGTTGCTTCCATTGTTAATGTGCTAGCTAGCCAACGTTTAATCTTTGCTGCGTTATGAAAGGAACTAGACACGGACATGAATTATCTGTTTAGTGTGCTAACACACTCTTGGTATGCTAGCTAGCTAGCGGTAGCTACTGGTAACGTTTATTGGTAATTATCTGTTTAGTGCAACGGTGAGAGTTGTTTCCAGTGTTAATGTGCTAGCTAGCCAACGCTGTGTGTTATTGGATGCTAGCATGCTAGTTAGCTATGGCGTCATAGCTAGGCATTGTGGGCTGTTGTGGGTAGTTACTGTAGGTTGGCATTGTTTTTCGGTGGTGCCGGGGTTGCACGAAGCTAGTTAGCTAGCTAGCCGTTCTTCAAACAAGGTCAACACAGTGGCCATTGCTAGCTAGCCAACATGACCAGCTAACTGTACTGTGGTAGCTAATACAATATAGTTGTGCCACATAGCCGAATTATCTGCTTAGTGTGTTATCACACTATTGGTGGTTTGTTGTGACCAAGTGTTGGTGCTAAACTGTGTGTTATTGGATGCTAGCATGCTAGTTAGCTATGGTGTCATAGTTAGCTAGCTGAATAAAGTGGGTTGAGTCTATTCCTTTAAACATTGAACCGCTGTGGTTCACAACAATTCTGATTTCTAAAGGTGGAAGTTGGTAGAGTTTTTGTTCGGGGTGGTTCAGTGAAACAATTATAGTTTCTGAGGTAGAAGTTTTTGGTGAGGGAGGCCCTGCTCTCTACTCTCTCAGATGTTTACTTCATTTCATTCCGATCTCCTCTGCATTATTGTAGCCATTTGCTACAGCCTGTCAACTATGCCTCTGCCTATCCCTGTTCTCTCTCTCTGCACAGGCTACACAAACGCCCCACACCGCGTGGCTGCTGCCTCTCTAACCTGGTGGTCCCTGCACGCACCCCACACCTGGAGTTCCAGGTCTCAGGCAGCCTCTGGAACTGCCGTTCTGCTGCCAACAAAGCTGACTTCATCCCAGCCTATGCTAATCTCCAGTCCCTCGACTTCCTGGCGCTGACGGAAACATGGATTACCACTGAAAACACTGCTACTCCTACTGCTCTCTCCTCGTCTGACCATGTGTTCTCGCATACCCCGAGAGCATCTGGTCAGAGGGGTGTGGCACAGGAATCCTCATCTCTCCCAAGTGGACATTCTCAATTTTTCCCCTAACCCAGGGTTCTTCAATTCCGGTCCTGGAGGGCGAAACACCTCTGTTTTTCATCCTCTCCTTCTAATCAGGGGCTAATTCAGACCTGGGACATCAGGTGAGTGCAATTAACTACCAGGTAGAAATAAAAAACAGAAGTGTTTCGGCCCTCCAGGACCCGGAATTGAAGAACCCTGCCCTAACCCATCTGTCTATCTCCTCATTTGAATTCCATGCTGTCACAGTCACTAGCCCATTTAAGCTGAATATCCTTGTCATCTATCGCCCTCCAGGTTCCCTTGGAGAGTTCATCAATGAGCTTGACGCCTTGATAAGTTCCTTTCCTGAGGATGGCTCACCCCTCACAGTTTTGGGGGATTTCAACCTCCCTATGTCCACATTTGACTCATTTCTCTCTGCCTCCTTCTTTCCACTCCTCTCCTCTTTTGACCTCACCTCTCACCGTCCCCCTACTCACAAGGCAGGCAACACGCTTGACCTCATCTTTACTAGATGCTGCTCTTCTACTAATCTCACTGCAACTCCCCTCCATGTCTCCGACCACTACTTTGTTTCCTTTTCTCTCTCGCTCTCCTCCCACACTACTCACTCTGCCCCTACACAGATGGTAATGCGCCGCCGCAACCTTCGCTCTCTCTCTCCCACTACTCTCTCCTCTTCCATCCTATCATCTCTTCCCTCTGCTCAATCCTTCTCCCTCCAATCTCCTGATTCTGCCTCCTCAACCCTCCTCTCCTCCCTTTCTGCATCCTTTGACTCTCTCTGTGTCCCCTATCCTCCCGGCCGGCTCGGTCCTCCCTTCCAGCTCCGTGGCTTGATAACTCATTGCGAGCTCACAGAACAGAGCTCCGGGCAGCGGAGCGGAAATGGAAGAAAACTAAACTCCCTGCCGACCTGGCATCTTTTCACCCTCCTCTCTACATTTTCTTAATCTGTTTCTGCTGCTAAGGCCACTTTCTACCACTCTAAATTCCAAGCATCTGCCTCTAACCCTAGGAAGCTATTTGCCACATTTTCCTCACTGCTGAATCCTCCCCCCTCCTCTCTCTCTGTGGATGACTTCGTCAACCACTTTGAAAAGAAGGTTGACGACATCCGATCCTCGTTTGTTAAGTCTAAGTGACACTGCTGGTCCTACTCACACTGCCCTACCCTATGCTTTGACTTCTTTCTCCCTCTCTCTCCAGATAAAATCCTGCGACTTGTGACTGCAGGCCGCCCAACAACCTGCCCGCTTGACCCCATCCCCTCCTCTCTTCTCCAGACCATCTCCGGTGACCTTCTCCCCTACCTCACCTCGCTGATCAACTCATCTCTGACCGCTGGCCATGTCCCTTCCGTCTTCAAGAGAGCGAGAGTTGCTCCCCCTTCTCAAAAAAACCAACACTCGATCCCACTGATGTCAACAACTACAGACCAGTATCCCTTCTTTCTTTTCTTTCCAAAACTATTGAGCGTGCCGTCTTTAGCCAACTCTCTTGCTATCTCTCTCAGAATGACCTTCTTGATCCAAACCAGTCAGGTTTCAGGACTGGTCATTCAACTGAGACTGCTCTTCTCTGTGTCACGGAGGCTCTCCGCACTGCTAAAGCTAACTCTCTCTCCTCTGCTCTTGTCCTTCTAGACCTGTCTGCTGCCTTTGATACTGTGAACCATCAGATCCTCCTCTCCACCCTCTCCGAGCTGGGCATCTCCGGCGCGGCTCACTCCTGGATTGCGTCCTACCTGACCGGTCGCTCCTACCAAGTGGCGTGAGCGAGAAGCTGTCTCCGCACCACGTGCTCTCACCACTGGTGTCCCCCAGGGCTCAGTTCTAGGCCCTCTCCCTTTCTCCCCTATACACCAAGTCACTTGGCTCTGTCATATCCTCACATGGCCTCTCCTATCATTGCTACGCTGACGATACACAACTAATCTTCTCCTTCCCCCTTCTGATAACCAAGTGGCGAATCGCATCTCTGCATGTCTGGCAGACATATCAGTATGGATGACGGATCACCACCTAAAGCTGAACCCTGGCAAGACGGAGCTGCTCTTCCTCCCGGGGAAGGACTGCCCGCTCCATGATCTCGCTCATCACGGTTGACAACTCCGTTGTGTCCTCCTCCCAGAGTGCGAAGAGCCTTGGCGTGACCCTGGACAACACCCTGTCGTTCTCCGCTAACATCAAGGCGGTGACCCGCTCCTGCAGGTTCATGCTCTACAACATTCGGAGAGTACGACCCTGCCTTACACAGGAAGCGGCACAGGTCCTAATCCAGGCACTTGTCATCTCCCGTCTGGACTACTGCAACTCGCTGTTGGCTGGCCTCCCTGCCTGTGCCATTAAACCCCTACAACTCATCCAGAATGCCGCAGCCGTCTGGTGTTCAACCTTCCCAAGTTTTCTCACGTCACCCCCCTCCTCCACACACTCCACTGGCTTCCAGTTGAAGCTCGCATCCGCTACAAGACCATGCTGCTTGCCTATGGAGCAGTGAGGGGCAACGGCACCTCTGTACCTTCAGGCTTTGATCAGTCCCTACACCCAAACGAGGGCATTGCGTTCATCCACCTCTGGCCTGCTGGCTCCCCTTCCTCTGCGGAAGCATAGTTCCCGCTCAGCCCAGTCAAAACTGTTCGCTGCTCTGGCACCCCAATGGTGGAACAAGCTCCCTCACGACGCCAGGACAGCGGAGTCACTCACCACCTTCCGGAGACATTTGAAACCCCACCTCTTTAAGGAATACCTGGGATAGGATAAAGTAACCTTCTACCCCCACCAAAATTGTAAAGTGGTTATCCCACTGCCTATAGGGTGAATGCACCAATTTGTGAGTCGCTCTGTTTAAGAGCGTCTGCTAAATGACGTAAATGTGCCCTTGAGCAAGGCACTTAACCCTAATTGTTCCTGTAAGTCGCTCTGGATAAGAGCGTCTGCTAAATGACTAAAATGTAAATGTAAATGTACATCTCTGGGGCCAAGCTTCCTGCCATCCAGGACCTCTATACCAGGCGGTGTCAGAGGAAGGCCCTCAAAATTGTCAAAGACTCCAGCCACCCTAGTCATAGACTGTTCTCTCTGCTACCGCACGGCAAGCGGTACCAGAGCGCCAAGTCTAGGTCCAAAAGACTTCTCAACAGCTTCTACCCCCAAGCCATAAGACTCTGAACAGCTAATCATGGCTACCCGGACTATTTGCACTGCCCCCACCCCATCCTTTTTACGCTGCTGCTACTCTGTTAATTATTTATGCATAGTCACTTTAACTCTACCCGTCATGTACATATTACTTCAACTACCTCAACTAGCCGGTGCCCCCGCACATTGACTTTGCACCGGTACCCCCTGTATATATAGCCTCCTACTGTTATTTTATTTTACTTCTGCTCTTTTTATCTCAACACTTTTTTGTTGTTGTTTTATTTTACTTTTGTTAAAAATAAATGCACTGTTGGTTAAGGGCTGTCAGTAAGCATTTCACCGTAATGTCTACACCTGTTGTTTTCGGCGCATGTGGCCAATCAAATTTGATTTGATTTGATTTGATTTGATTAGAGTAGAGCGTAACTCACACAGCGCTTCCCGCTGTCGGCCTCCACCCCCTAACACCAGTGTGTCGTGAGCAACATTAGCGTGAGCAACAATAGTGGAACAGGTCGGTTTGCCTTCAAAATAAAGAAGTCACCCACTGAAACATGCAAACGGTTACATTTTTTTGGAATTATGCCACAATTGTCCTAGGGGAGGTGATTTCCACAGTTAAAGTCCCGCAAAGAGCTATTAGTGGGACTATCATTTGTTTTTCAACAGGACAATGACCCAAAACACACCTCCAGGCTGTTGTAAGGGCTATTTTATACCTAGGTGTCTGGTTAGACTGTAAAATCTCCTTCCAGACTCACATTAAGAATCTCCAATCCAAAGTTAAATCTAGAATCGGTTTCCTTCGCAACAAAGCCTCCTTCACTCATGCTGCCAAACATGCCCTCGTAAAACTGACTATCCTACCGATCCTTGACTCGGCGATGTCATTTACAAAATAGCCTCCAACACTCTACTCAGCAAATTGGATGTAGTCTATCACAGTGCCATCCGCTTTTGTCACCAAAGCCCCATATACTACCCACATTTTTACATTTACATTTTCGTCATTTAGCAGACGCTCTTATCCAGAGCGACTTACAAATTGGTGCATTCACCTTATGATAGTCAGTGGGACAACCACTTTACAATAGTTATTATTATTATATTTTTTTATTTTTTTGGGGGTGGGGTAAGAGGGGGTAGAAGGATTACTTTATCCTATCCCAGGTATTCCTTAAAGAGGTGGGGTTTCAAGTGTCTCCGAAGGTGGTGAGTGACTCTGCTGTCCTGGCGTCGTGAGGGAGCTTGTTCCACCATTGGGGTGCCAGAGCAGCGAACAGTTTTGACTGGGCTGAGCGGGAACTGTGCTTCTGTAGAGGTAGGGGGCCAGCAGGCCAGAGGTGGATGAACGCAATGCCCTCGCTTTGGGTGTAAGGGACTGATCAGAGCCTGAAGGTACGGAGGTGCCGTTCCCTCACAGCTCCGTAGGCAAGCACCATGGTCTTGTAGCAGATGCGAGCTTCAACTGGAAGCCAGTGGAGTGTGCGGAGGAGCGGGGTGACGTGAGAGAACTTGGGAAGGTTGAACACCAGACGGGCTGCGGCGTTCTGGATGAGTTGTAGGGGTTTAATGGCACAGGGCAGGGAGCCCAGCCAACAGCGAGTTGCAGTAATCCAGACGGGGAGATGACAAGTGCCTGGATTAGGACCTGTGCCGCTTCCTGTGTAAGGCAGGGTCGACTCTCACGAAAGTTGTAGAGCATGAACCTACAGGATCGGGTCACCGCCTTGATGTTAGCGGAGAAACGACAGGGTGTTGTCCAGGGTCACGCCAAGGCTCTTTGCACTCTGGGAGGAGGACACAACGGAGTTGTCAACCGTGATGGCGAGATCATGGAACGGGCAGTCCTTCCCCGGGAGGAAGAGCAGCTCTGTCTTGCTGAGGTTCAGCTTGAGGTGGTGATCCGTCATCCACACTGATATGTCTGCCAGACATGCAGAGATGCGATTCGCCACCTGGTTATCAGAAGGGGGAAAGGAGAAGATTAATTGTGTGTCGCTCATGCGTAGCAATGATAGGAGAGGCCATGTGAGGTTGTGCGTGCAGGGACCACCAGGTTAGAGTGGCAGCAGCCACGCGGTGTGAAGCGTTTGTACGGCCTGTGCGGAGAGAACAGGGATAGACAGAGGCATAGTTGACAGGCTGCAGCAGATGGCTACAATAATGCAAAGGAGATCGAAATGAAATGAACTAAACATCTGGGAAAGCGAGAGAGCGGGGCCTCCCTCACTCACGTTTCACTGAAACACCCAAATATAACTCTCCCAACTTCCACCCCAGAAACTATAATTGTTGTAAACTACAGCGGTTCAATGTTTTCTAGGAATAGACTAACTTAGTTTATTCAGCTAACTGTGACCTGTACGCTCTCGTTGGCTGGTCCTCACTACATATTCGTCGCCAAACCCACTGGCTCCAGGCCATCTATAAATCACTGCTAGGCAAATCCCGCCTTATCTTAGCTCAGTGGTCACAATAGCAACACCCACCCGTAGTATGCGCTCCAGCAGGTACATCTCACTGGTCATCCCCAAAGCCAACACCTCCTTTGGCCGCCATTCCTTCCAGTTCTCTGCTGCCAATGACTGGAACGAATTGCAAAAATCTCTGAAGCAGGAGACTCTTATCTCCCTCACTAACTTTAAGCATCAGTTGTCAGAGCACCTCACCGATCACTGCACCTGTACACAGCCCATCTGAAATTAGCCCACCCAACTACCTCATCCCCATATTGTTATTTATTTTGCTCATTTGCACCCCAGTATCTCTATTTGCACATCATCTCTGCACATCTATCATTCCAGTGTTAATACTAATTGTAATTATTTTGCACTATGGCCTATTTATTGCCTTACCTCCATAACTTGCCACATTTGCACACACTGTATATATATTTTCTATTTTCTGTTGTAATTATGACTTTATGTTTTGTTTTACCCCATATGTAACTCTGTGTTGTTGTTTTTTATTGCACTACTTTGCTTTATCTTGGCCAGGTCGCAGTGTAAATGAGAACTTGTTCTCAACTGGCTTACCTGGTTAAATAAAGGTGAAATAAATAAATAAAATAAAATAAAAATGTACCAAGGAGAGTGATGGAGTGCTGCATCAGATGACCTGTCCTCCACAATCCCCGACCTCAACCCAATTGAGATGGTTTGGGATGAGTTGGACCGCAGAGTGAAGGAAAAGCAGCCAACAAGTGCTCAGCATATGTGGGAACTCCTTCAAGACTGTTGGAAAAGCATTCCAGGTGACTACCTCATGAAGCTGGTTGAGAGAATGCCAAGAGTGTGCAAAGCTGTCATCAAGGTAAAGGGTGGCTACTTTGAAGAATCTCAAATATAAAATATATTTTGATTTGTTTAACACTTCTTTGGTTACTACCCACGGGGGGCCAGTATGAAAAATGTACGCACTCACTAACTGTAAGTTGCTCTGGATAAGAGCGTCTGCTAAATGACTAAAATGTAAATGTAAAATGTTATTTCATAGTTTTGATGTCTTCACTATTATTCTACAATGTAGAAAATAGTAAAAATAAAGAAAACCCCTTGAATGAGTAGGTGTGTCCAAACTTTTGACTGGTTCTGTAGATTTATTTTTATTTCGTCTCAGCACTCCTACATTCCGTGGCTATGATCTACTCCAATTGTGGCGTGTTTCAATGGTGGACTTTTATTTTTGAAGGCCGATTCCACTGATGCTGCTCACGCTAATGTTGTTCACGACACGCAAATGTCGCCTCCCTCCTCTCCTCTCCTCTCCCCGCTCCCGGTCCAGTCAGTCCCAGCTCTCTCACCGAACAGGCGAAAACATTGTCGGGAAGAAAACGTTTTTTCTCACAGACCTTTGAGCTGTTCAGAGGATCGGCTCTACTATGCGGAGTAAGAAAATGACGTTGGGAGAATCCGTGGCTCGTCTCGTCTTTCTCCTGGCGCTCTGCGATGCTCACCGATGTAAGTGAAACGTGATTTTTATGTTGGATAACAGATAAAAGTACAACTTTGGCGGTTGTTGTATTTACTCTTTCACAAGATCGGTGGTGTATGTTTGGTGTTTGTCTTTTCTTTTCCAACGAATAAACGGTAACTTCCTTACTAAAAGACAACTTTCATGCGTCAGGGCCAAAGAATAACGGTAACTTCCATACTAGAAAACAACTTTCCTGCGTCAAAGCCAACGCTACTTTCACAGCATGTTATAAATTCAGAAACGTTTGCGCTGCGTTATGTCGACACGAGCAACAGCTGATCTGATGTTTTAGACTTTTCCTGGAGCCTCGGAAGATCAGTGACACCTCTAGATGATTGATGTTTTTTTTACTAACGCTTTGATTGAAATAGACCACGTGGTGGGGTTAATGCCCTGCAAACTAGAACAAAGGCCTGTTGAAATGGACTGCTGCTAATCCAGTTCATCTACAGTTGGTCCGAATTATTCATCAATCAAACGTGGAAAATATCAAATAGAGGTTTCTATGTGGTCACACACACACACACGCACACGCACACGCACACACACAGACACACACACACACACAGAGACACACAGACACACACACACACACACACACACACACACACACAGACACACACACACACACACACAGACACACACACACACACGGTTCGTAGCTTGTCTGCAGACCGGTGACAGTGTCACATACAGAAACCAATAACTCCTCCTGCTGTTATCCCAAGTAATAACCATGTAATGAACACGTGTTGTGTGAGTGTGACAGATGTAATCGTACTTCGTAAACTCTCTTGCCTTGGTGTTTTTAGAGAAAGGACTTGTCCAGCCATCGATCCCAGTTGATTGGGTGTTCATTCTGACGATAAGACACAAGGAAGCGCATTACAAACAGTATGTCGATGCCTGTAGATTCGTGATTCGTCGCTCGCATGTTAATATCACGCTGGGCATTTTGTAATCAAACATCATAACGATGACAGAAATAGTCCAGAATACAATAGATGTAAGTACCTGATGATAGACACAAGGAAGCACATTAGATGTGCAGGACAAACAGTATGTTGACGGCTGTAGATTCGTGGTCCTCTGTAGCTCAGCTGGTAGAGCACGGCGTTTGTAACGCCAGGGTAGTGGGTTCGATCCCCGGGACCACCCATACACAAAAAATGTATGCACACATGACTCTAAGTCGCTTTGGATAAAAGCGTCTGCTAAATGGCATATTATTATTGTAGTGGCTTCCTTTCCTCTTTACCATAGCCACTGCCCTAGCCTGAAGCGGGGTTGTTTCGGACGCATACAGTCCACACTCAACGTTTCCAAACGGCCAAACATTCAATGAGATCCAGGGATATAGTGCAACAAAAAATGTTTATTCTTCTTATCTAACAAAAAGGTATTCTCCAATCAACTTAAAGCAGAGATTACTTGAAATGCAAATACATAATATAATATGACCTGTCTGTCTGTATTTCTGTATGTCTATATGGTCAAAAACTATACCGCTCCCGCATCTAGCAAGGACTCTCCCCCGAAGGCCCAACTTCCTGCCTTTATACTAACACAATTAACACAGTACAATGAATGGGCAAGAGGGGGGCCAAAAACTGGAGTTACACTAATAACAAATGAATATATCTCAATCCGGTAAATAAATCATAAAGGTACGTACCTAATATTTCATCATATACATTAATATTTAATATATTTACACAAATGTACATGGAGCTCAGTATGTTCAGTCTTTGATACAAAAAGTATGCCCAAATCGGCTCTAACAATTATTATTCGTGGAATAGTCTTTTTAGCAGGGAAATAACTGAATTAGCAGGAGGCTAATGTGACCTTTAAGCAATAAGGCCCGAGGGGGTGTGGTATATGGCCAATATACCAGTCTGAAGGGCTGTTCTTAAGACGAAGCAACGGAGTGCCTGGACTCAGCCATTAGCCGTGGTATATTGGCCATATACCACAAAACCCCCGAGGTGCCTTTGCTATTATGAACTGGTAACAAACGTAATTAGGGCAGTAAAAATACATGTTTTTGTCATACCCGTAGTATACGGTCTGATATACCATGGCTGTCAGCCAATCAGCATTCAGGGCTCGAACCACCCAGTTTATAATTACAATACAGCAATAACATACAAAAGCCCATCCCAGGATGCCCCCAATATCTACCAGTTACGCTACACGTACTGTATACATCTGAACCACGTGCGTAGAAGTACTACACGTTGCACGTCTGACAATAGAAAGCAGTATTTCAGAACGTGACCTACTGTGCACGTTCATATCAGACCGGGGAAGAATTTACGTTCAAGATCTCCCCCCTATCTGCAAGTGTAACCAATGGCAGTTAACATCTTATTGATATGTTAATTCAACCAACCAGTAGAAATACATAAACATTGAATGCATATTTCTGGAGTTGCAAGTGGAAACATAACCAACCCAGTGTGTGTGTGCGTGTGTGCGTGCGTGTGCGTGTGTGTGTGTGCGTGTGCGTGTGTGTGTGTGCGTGTGTGCGTGTGCGCGTGTGTGTGCGTGCGTGTGTGTGTGTGTGTGTGTGTGCCTGCGTGTGTGTTGTGTGTGTGTGTGTGTGTGTGTGTGCGTGCGTGTGTGTGTGTGCGTGTGCCTGCGTGTGTGTGTGTCCAGTCTTAACTCAGAACAGGGCCTCCCAGTTTCTGTCTCGCCACCGCAGGGCCAACTCTATGTTAGAGGAGAGTAAGAAAGGTAACCTGGAGAGAGAATGTATCGAGGAGCTGTGCAACAAGGAGGAGGCACGGGAGATCTTCGAGAACCACCCAGAGACGGTGAGTGGCTCCTGAGGGCCCCTGGCACACTGGTTACAAGATGACCATGTCAGGAGGGACCTGGGGAGAGGGTAGTCACTAGATGGCCATGTCAGGAGGGACCTGGGGAGAGGGTAGTCACTAGATGGCCATGTCAGGAGGGACCTGGGGAGAGGGAGAGGGTATCACTAGATGGCCATGTCAGGAGGGACCTGGGGAGAGGGTAGTCACTAGATGGCCATGTCAGGAGGGACCTGGGGAGAGGGAGAGGGTATCACTAGATGGCCATGTCAGGAGGGACCTGGGGAGAGGGAGAGGGTAGTCACTAGATGGCCATGTCAGAGAGGGCCTGGGGAGAAGAGATGGTAGTCACTAGATAGCCATATCAGGAGGGACCTGGGGAGAGAGGGGAAAGTCACTAGATAGCCATGTCAGGGGACCTAAGGGAGGAGAGGGTAGTCACTAGATGGCCATGTCAGGAGGGACCTGGGGAGAGGGAGAGGGTAGTCACTAGATGGCCATGTCAGGAGGGACCTGGGGAGGAGGGGTAGTCACTAGATGGCCATGTCAGGAGGGACCTGGGGAGAGGGGAGAGGGTAGTCACTAGATGGCCATGTCAGGAGGGACCTGGGGAGAGGGAGAGGGTAGTCACTAGATGGCCATGTCAGGAGGGACCTGGGGAGAGGGAGGGGTAGTCACTAGATGGCCATGTCAGGAGGGACCTGGGGAGGGAGAGGGTAGTCACTAGATGGCCATGTCAGGAGGGACCTGGGGGAGAGAGGGTAGTCACTAGATGGCCATGTCAGGAGGGACCTAGGGGGGAGAGGGTAGTCACTAGATGGCCATGTCAGGAGGGACCTGGGGAGAGAGGGTAGTCACTAGATGGCCATGTCAGGAGGGACCTGGGGAGAGGGGGTAGTCACTAGATGGCCATGTCAGGAGGGACCTGGGGGAGGGAGAGGGTAGTCACTAGATGGCCATGTCAGGAGGGACCTGGGGAGAGGAGAGGGTAGTCACTAGATGGCCATGTCAGGAGGGACCTGGGGAGAGGGAGAGGGTAGTCACTAGATGGCCATGTCAGGAGGGACCTGGGGAGAGGGAGAGGGTAGTCACTAGATGGCCATGTCAGGAGGGACCTGGGGAGAGGGAGAGAGGGTAGTCACTAGATGGCCATGTCAGGAGGGACCTGGGGAGAGGGAGAGGGTAGTCACTAGATGGCCATGTCAGGAGGGACCTGGGGAGAGGGAGAGGGTAGTCACTAGATGGCCATGTCAGGAGGGACCTGGGGAGAGGGAGAGGGTAGTCACTAGATGGCCATGTCAGGAGGGACCTGGGGGGAGGGAGAGGGTAGTCACTAGATGGCCATGTCAGGAGGGACCTGGGGGAGGGAGAGGGTAGTCACTAGATGGCCATGTCAGGAGGGACCTGGGGAGAGGGAGACGGTAGTCACTAGATGGCCATGTCAGGAGGGACCTGGGGAGAGGGAGAGGGTAGTCACTAGATGGCCATGTCAGGAGGGACCTGGGGAGAGGGAGAGGGTAGTCACTAGATGGCCATGTCAGAGGGACCTGGGGGGAGAGGGTAGTCACTAGATGGCCATGTCAGGAGGGACCTGGGGAGAGAGGAGAGGGTAGTCACTAGATGGCCATGTCAGGAGGGACCTGGGGAGAGGGAGAGGGTAGTCACTAGATGGCCATGTCAGGAGGGACCTGGGGAGAGGGAGAGGGTAGTCACTAGATGGCCATGTCAGGAGGGACCTGGGGAGAGGGAGAGGGTAGTCACTAGATGGCCATGTCAGGAGGGACCTGGGGAGAGGGAGAGGGTAGTCACTAGATGGCCAGTGTCAGGAGGGACCTGGGGAGAGGGAGAGGGTAGTCACTAGATGGCCATGTCAGGAGGGACCTGGGGAGAGGGAGGGTAGTCACTAGATGGCCATGTCAGGAGGGACCTGGGGGAGAGGGAGAGGGTAGTCACTAGATGGCCATGTCAGGAGGGACCTGGGGAGAGGGAGAGGGTAGTCACTAGATGGCCATGTCAGGAGGGACCTGGGGAGAGGGAGAGGGTAGTCACTAGATGGCCATGTCAGGAGGGACCTGGGGAGAGGGAGAGGGTAGTCACTAGATGGCCATGTCAGGAGGGACCTGGGGGGAGAGGGTAGTCACTAGATGGCCATGTCAGGAGGGACCTGGGGAGAGGGAGAGGGTAGTCACTAGATGGCCATGTCAGGAGGGACCTGGGGGAGAGGGTAGTCACTAGATGGCCATGTCAGGAGGGACCTGGGGAGAGGGAGAGGGTAGTCACTAGATGGCCATGTCAGGAGGGACCTGGGGAGAGGGTAGTCACTAGATGGCCATGTCCAGGAGGGACCTGGGGAGAGGGAGAGGGTATCACTAGATGGCCAGTGTCAGGAGGGACCTGGGGAGAGGGAGAGGGTAGTCACTAGATGGCCATGTCAGGAGGGACCTGGGGGAGAGGGAGAGGGTAGTCACTAGATGGCCATGTCAGGAGGGACCTGGGGAGGGTACCTAGATGGCCATGTCAGGAGGGACCTGGGGGAGAGGAGAGGGTAGTCACTAGATGGCCATGTCAGGAGGGACCTGGGGAGAGGGAGAGGGTAGTCACTAGATGGCCATGTCAGGAGGGACCTGGGGAGAGGGGTAGTCACTAGATGGCCATGTCAGGAGGGACCTGGGGGAGAGGGGTAGATGGGCTGTCAGAGGACCTGGGGAGGGGAGAGGTAGTCACTAGATGGCCATGTCAGGAGGGACCTGGGGAGAGGGGAGGGTAGTCACTAGATGGCCATGTCAGGAGGGACCTGGGGAGAGGAGGGGTAGTCACTAGATGGCCATGTCAGGAGGGACCTGGAGAGGGAGAGGGTAGTCACTAGATGGCCATGTCAGGAGGGACCTGGGGAGAGGGAGAGGGTAGTCACTAGATGGCCATGTCAGGAGGGACCTGGGGAGAGGAGAGGGTAGTCACTAGATGGCCATGTCAGGAGGGACCTGGGGAGAGGGAGAGGGTAGTCACTAGATGGCCATGTCAGGAGGGACCTGGGGAGAGGGAGAGGGTAGTCACTAGATGGCCAAGTGTCAGGAGGGACCTGGGGGAGGGAGAGGGGTAGTCACTAGATGGCCATGTCAGGAGGGACCTGGGGAGAGGGAGAGGGTAGTCACTAGATGGCCATGTCAGGAGGGACCTGGGGGAGAGGGAGAGGGTAGTCACTAGATGGCCAGTGTCAGGAGGGACCTGGGGGGAGGAGAGGGTAGTCACTAGATGGCCATGTCAGGAGGGACCTGGGGAGAGGGGAGAGGGTAGTCACTAGATGGCCATGTCAGGAGGGACCTGGGGAGAGGAGAGGGTAGTCACTAGATGGCCATGTCAGGAGGGACCTGGGGGAGAGGGAGAGGTAGTCACTAGATGGCCATGTCAGGAGGGACCTGGGGAGAGAGGGAGAGGGTAGTCACTAGATGGCCATGTCAGGAGGGACCTGGGAGGGAGAGGGTAGTCACTAGGATGGCCATGTCAGGAGGGACCTGGGGAGAGGGAGAGGGTAGTCACTAGATGGCCATGTCAGGAGGGACCTGGGGGAGAGGGAGAGGGTAGTCACTAGATGGCCATGTCAGGAGGGACCTGGGGGAGAGGGAGAGGGTAGTCACTAGATGGCCATGTCAGGAGGGACCTGGGGAGAGGGAGAGGGTAGTCACTAGATGGCCATGTCAGGAGGGACCTGGGGAGAGGGAGAGGGTAGTCACTAGATGGCCATGTCAGGAGGGACCTGGGGAGAGGGAGAGGGTAGTCACTAGATGGCCATGTCAGGAGGGACCTGGGGGAGAGGGAGGGTAGTCACTAGATGGCCATGTCAGGAGGGACCTGGGGAGAGGAGGGTAGTCACTAGATGGCCATGTCAGGAGGGACCTGGGGAGGGAGAGGGTAGTCACTAGATGGCCATGTCAGGAGGGACCTGGGGGAGAGGGAGAGGGTAGTCACTAGATGGCCATGTCAGGAGGGACCTGGGGGAGGAGAGGGTAGTCACTAGATGGCCAGTGTCAGGAGGGACCTGGGAAGGGAGAGGGTAGTCACTAGATGGCCATGTCAGGAGGGACCTGGGGAGAGGGAGAGGGTAGTCACTAGATGGCCATGTCAGGAGGGACCTGGGGAGAGGGAGAGGGTAGTCACTAGATGGCCATGTCAGGAGGGACCTGGGGGAGAGGGAGAGGGTAGTCACTAGATGGCCATGTCAGGAGGGACCTGGGGAGAGGGGTAGTCACTAGATGGCCATGTCAGGAGGGACCTGGGGGAGAGGGAGAGGGTAGTCACTAGATGGCCATGTCAGGAGGGACCTGGGGGAGAGGGAGAGGGTAGTCACTAGATGGCCATGTCAGGAGGGACCTGGGGGGGAGAGGGTAGTCACTAGATGGCCATGTCAGGAGGGACCTGGGAGAGGAGAGGGTAGTCACTAGATGGCCATGTCAGGAGGGACCTGGGGGGAGAGGGTAGTCACTAGATGGCCATGTCAGGAGGGACCTGGGGGAGAGGGAGAGGGTAGTCACTAGATGGCCATGTCAGGAGGGACCTGGGGAGAGGGAGAGGGTAGTCACTAGATGGCCATGTCAGGAGGGACCTGGGGAGAGGGTAGTCACTAGATGGCCATGTCAGGAGGGACCTGGGGAGAGGGAGAGGGTAGTCACTAGATGGCCATGTCAGGAGGGACCTGGGGAGAGGGAGAGGGTAGTCACTAGATGGCCATGTCAGGAGGGACCTGGGGAGAGGGGGTAGTCACTAGATGGCCATGTCAGGAGGGACCTGGGGAGAGGGAGAGGTAGTCACTAGATGGCCATGTCAGGAGGGACCTGGGGGAGGGGTAGTCACTAGATGGCCATGTCAGGAGGGACCTGGGAGAGGGAGGAGAGGGTAGTCACTAGATGGCCATGTCAGGAGGGACCTGGGGAGAGGAGAGGGTAGTCACTAGATGGCCAGTGTCAGGAGGGACCTGGGGAGAGGAGTCACTAGATGGCCATTAGAGGGCCTGGGGAGGGTAGGGTCACTAGATGGCCAGTGTCAGGAGGGACCTGGGGAGAGGGAGAGGGTAGTCACTAGATGGCCATGTCAGGAGGGACCTGGGGAGAGGGAGAGGGTAGTCACTAGATGGCCATGTCAGGAGGGACCTGGGAGAGGGAGAGGGTAGTCACTAGATGGCCATGTCAGGAGGGACCTGGGGAGAGGGAGAGGGTAGTCACTAGATGGCCATGTCAGGAGGGACCTGGGGAGAGGGGTAGTCACTAGATGGCCATGTCAGGAGGGACCTGGGGGAGAGGGAGAGGGTAGTCACTAGATGGCCATGTCAGGAGGGACCTGGGGAGAGGAGAGGGTAGTCACTAGATGGCCATGTCAGGAGGGACCTGGGGGGGGAGAGGGTAGTCACTAGATGGCCATGTCAGGAGGGACCTGGGGAGAGGGAGAGGGTAGTCACTAGATGGCCATGTCAGGAGGGACCTGGGGAGAGGGGTAGTCACTAGATGGCCATGTCAGGAGGGACCTGGGGAGAGGGAGAGGGTAGTCACTAGATGGCCATGTCAGGAGGGACCTGGGGAGAGGGGTAGTCACTAGATGGCCATGTCAGGAGGGACCTGGGGAGGGAGGGTAGTCCTAGATGGCCATGTCAGGAGGGACCGGGAGAGGGTAGTCACTGATGGCCAGTCGGAGGGACCTGGGGAGGGGTCACTAGATGGCCATGTCAGGAGGGACCTGGGGAGAGGGAGAGGGTAGTCACTAGATGGCCATGTCAGGAGGGACCTGGGGAGAGGGGGGGTAGTCACTAGATGGCCATGTCAGGAGGGACCTGGGGAGAGGGAGAGGGTAGTCACTAGATGGCCATGTCAGGAGGGACCTGGGGAGAGAGGGTAGTCACTAGATGGCCATGTCAGGAGGGACCTGGGGAGAGGGAGAGGGTAGTCACTAGATGGCCATGTCAGGAGGGACCTGGGGAGAGGGGGTAGTCACTAGATGGCCATGTCAGGAGGGACCTGGGGAGAGGGAGAGGGTAGTCACTAGATGGCCATGTCAGGAGGGACCTGGGGGGAGAGGGTAGTCACTAGATGGCCATGTCAGGAGGGACCTGGGGAGAGGGAGAGGGTAGTCACTAGATGGCCATGTCAGGAGGGACCTGGGGGAGGGAGAGGGTAGTCACTAGATGGCCATGTCAGGAGGGACCTGGGGGAGAGGGAGAGGGTAGTCACTAGATGGCCATGTCAGGAGGGACCTGGGGAGGGAGAGGGTAGTCACTAGATGGCCATGTCAGGAGGGACCTGGGGAGAGGGGAGAGGGTAGTCACTAGATGGCCATGTCAGGAGGGACCTGGGGGAGAGGGAGAGGGTAGTCACTAGATGGCCATGTCAGGAGGGACCTGGGGAGAGGGAGAGGGGGTAGTCACTAGATGGCCATGTCAGGAGGGACCTGGGGAGAGGGAGAGGGTAGTCACTAGATGGCCATGTCAGAGGGACCTGGGGAGAGGGAGAGGGTAGTCACTAGATGGCCATGTCAGGAGGGACCTGGGGGGGAGAGGGTAGTCACTAGATGGCCATGTCAGGAGGGACCTGGGGAGAGGGAGAGGGTAGTCACTAGATGGCCATGTCAGGAGGGACCTGGGGGGGAGAGGGTAGTCACTAGATGGCCATGTCAGGAGGGACCTGGGGGAGGAGGGTAGTCACTAGATGGCCATGTCAGGAGGGACCTGGGGAGAGGGAGAGGGTAGTCACTAGATGGCCATGTCAGGAGGGACCTAGGGGAGAGGGAGAGGGTAGTCACTAGATGGCCATGTCAGGAGGGACCTGGGGAGAGGGAGAGGGTAGTCACTAGATGGCCATGTCAGGAGGGACCTGGGGGGGAGAGGGTAGTCACTAGATGGCCATGTCAGGAGGGACCTGGGGAGAGGGAGAGGGTAGTCACTAGATGGCCATGTCAGGAGGGACCTGGGGAGAGGGAGAGGGTAGTCACTAGATGGCCAAGTGTCAGGAGGGACCTGGGGGAGAGGGAGAGGGTAGTCACTAGATGGCCATGTCAGGAGGGACCTGGGGAGAGGGAGAGGGTAGTCACTAGATGGCCATGTCAGGAGGGACCTGGGGAGAGGGTAGTCACTAGATGGCCATGTCAGGAGGGACCTGGGGAGAGGGAGAGGGTAGTCACTAGATGGCCATGTCAGGAGGGACCTGGGGAGAGGGAGAGGGTAGTCACTAGATGGCCATGTCAGGAGGGACCTGGGGAGAGGGAGAGGGTAGTCACTAGATGGCCATGTCAGGGAGGGACCTGGGGAGAGGGAGAGGGTAGTCACTAGATGGCCATGTCAGGAGGGACCTGGGGAGAGGGAGAGGGTAGTCCACTAGATGGCCATGTCAGGAGGGACCTGGGGAGAGGGAGAGGGTAGTCACTAGATGGCCATGTCAGGAGGGACCTGGGGGAGGGAGAGGGTAGTCACTAGATGGCCATGTCAGGAGGGACCTGGGGAGAGGGAGAGGGTAGTCACTAGATGGCCATGTCAGGAGGGACCTGGGGAGAGGGAGAGGGTAGTCACTAGATGGCCATGTCAGGAGGGACCTGGGGGAGGGAGAGGGTAGTCACTAGATGGCCATGTCAGGAGGGACCTGGGGAGAGGGGGAGGGTAGTCACTAGATGGCCATGTCAGGAGGGACCTGGGGAGAGGGAGAGGGTAGTCACTAGGATGGCCATGTCAGGAGGGACCTGGGGGGAGAGGGTAGTCACTAGATGGCCATGTCAGGAGGGACCTGGGGAGAGGGAGAGGGTAGTCACTAGATGGCCATGTCAGGAGGGACCTGGGGAGAGGGAGAGGGTAGTCACTAGATGGCCATGTCAGGAGGGACCTGGGAAGGGAGAGGGTAGTCACTAGATGGCCATGTCAGGAGGGACCTGGGGAGAGGAGGGTAGTCACTAGATGGCCATGTCAGGAGGGACCTGGGGGAGGGAGAGGGTAGTCACTAGATGGCCATGTCAGGAGGGACCTGGGGGAGGGAGAGGGTAGTCACTAGATGGCCATGTCAGGAGGGACCTGGGGGAGAGGGAGAGGGTAGTCACTAGATGGCCATGTCAGGAGGGACCTGGGGAGAGAGGTAGTCACTAGATGGCCATGTCAGGAGGGACCTGGGAGAGGGAGAGGGTAGTCACTAGATGGCCATGTCAGGAGGGACCTGGGGAGAGGGAGAGGGTAGTCACTAGATGGCCATGTCAGGAGGGACCTGGGGAGAGGGAGAGGGTAGTCACTAGATGGCCATGTCAGGGAGGGACCTGGGAGAGGGAGAGGGTAGTCACTAGATGGCCATGTCAGGAGGGACCTGGGGAGAGGGGGGAGGGTAGTCACTAGATGGCCATGTCAGGAGGGACCTGGGGAGAGGAGAGGGTAGTCACTAGATGGCCATGTCAGGAGGGACCTGAGGGAGAGGGTAGTCACTAGATGGCCATGTCAGGAGGGGACCTGGGGAGAGGGAGAGGGTAGTCACTAGATGGCCATGTCAGGAGGGACCTGGGGAGAGGGAGAGGGTAGTCACTAGATGGCCATGTCAGGAGGGACCTGGGGAGAGGGAGAGAGGGTAGTCACTAGATGGCCATGTCAGGAGGGACCTGGGGAGAGGGAGAGGGTAGTCACTAGATGGCCATGTCAGGAGGGACCTGGGGAGAGGGAGAGGGTAGTCACTAGATGGCCATGTCAGGAGGGACCTGGGGGAGAGGGTAGTCACTAGATGGCCATGTCAGGAGGGACCTGGGGAGAGGGAGAGGGTAGTCACTAGATGGCCATGTCAGGAGGGACCTGGGGGGAGAGGGTAGTCACTAGATGGCCATGTCAGGAGGGACCTGGGGAGAGGGAGAGGGTAGTCACTAGATGGCCATGTCAGGAGGGACCTGGGAGAGGGTAGTCACTAGATGGCCATGTCAGGAGGGACCTGGGGGAGGGAGAGGGTAGTCACTAGATGGCCATGTCAGGAGGGACCTGGGGAGAGGGAGAGGGTAGTCACTAGATGGCCATGTCAGGAGGGACCTGGGGAGAGGGAGAGGGTAGTCACTAGATGGCCATGTCAGGAGGGACCTGGGGAGAGGGAGAGAGGTAGTCACTAGATGGCCATGTCAGGAGGGACCTGGGGAGAGGAGGGTAGTCACTAGATGGCCATGTCAGGAGGGACCTGGGGAGAGGGAGAGGGTAGTCACTAGATGGCCATGTCAGGAGGGACCTGGGGGAGGGAGAGGGTAGTCACTAGATGGCCATGTCAGGAGGGACCTGGGGGAGAGGGAGAGGGTAGTCACTAGATGGCCATGTCAGGAGGGACCTGGGGGAGGAGAGGGTAGTCACTAGATGGCCATGTCAGGAGGGACCTGGGGAGAGGGGAGAGGGTAGTCACTAGATGGCCATGTCAGGAGGGACCTGAGGGAGAGGGTAGTCACTAGATGGCCATGTCAGGAGGGACCTGGGGGAGGGAGAGGGTAGTCACTAGATGGCCATGTCAGGAGGGACCTGGGGAGAGGAGAGGGTAGTCACTAGATGGCCATGTCAGGAGGGACCTGGGGAGAGGGAGAGGGTAGTCACTAGATGGCCATGTCAGGAGGGACCTGGGGAGAGGAAGGGTAGTCACTAGATGGCCATGTCAGGGAGGGACCTGGGGAGAGGGAGAGGGTAGTCACTAGATGGCCATGTCAGGAGGGACCTGGGGAGGAGAGGGGTAGTCACTAGATGGCCATGTCAGGAGGGACCTGGGGAGGGAGGGGTAGTCACTAGATGGCCATGTCAGGAGGGACCTGGGGAGAGGGAGAGGGTAGTCACTAGATGGCCATGTCAGGAGGGACCTGGGGAGAGGGAGAGGGTAGTCACTAGATGGCCATGTCAGGAGGGACCTGGGGAGAGGGGAGAGGGTAGTCACTAGATGGCCATGTCAGGAGGGACCTGGGGAGAGGGAGAGGGTAGTCACTAGATGGCCATGTCAGGAGGGACCTGGGGAGAGGGAGAGGGTAGTCACTAGATGGCCATGTCAGGAGGGACCTGGGGAGGGAGAGGGTAGTCACTAGATGGCCATGTCAGGAGGGACCTGGGGGAGAGGGAGAGGGTAGTCACTAGATGGCCATGTCAGGAGGGACCTGGGGAGAGGGAGAGGGTAGTCACTAGATGGCCATGTCAGGAGGGACCTGGGGGAGAGGAGAGGGTAGTCACTAGATGGCCATGTCAGGAGGGACCTGGGGAGAGGGAGAGGGTAGTCACTAGATGGCCATGTCAGGAGGGACCTGGGGAGAGGGAGAGGGTAGTCACTAGATGGCCATGTCAGGAGGGACCTGGGGAGAGGGAGAGGTAGTCACTAGATGGCCATGTCAGGAGGGACCTGGGGAGAGGGAGAGGGTAGTCACTAGATGGCCATGTCAGGAGGGACCTGGGGAGAGGGTAGTCACTAGATGGCCATGTCAGGAGGGACCTGGGGAGAGGGAGAGGGTAGTCACTAGATGGCCATGTCAGGAGGGACCTGGGGAGAGGAGAGGGTAGTCACTAGATGGCCATGTCAGGAGGGACCTGGGGAGAGGGAGAGGGTAGTCACTAGATGGCCATGTCAGGAGGGACCTGGAGGGAGAGGGTAGTCACTAGATGGCCATGTCAGGAGGGACCTGGGGAGAGGGAGAGGGTAGTCACTAGATGGCCATGTCAGGAGGGACCTGGGGAGAGGGAGAGGGTAGTCACTAGATGGCCATGTCAGGAGGGACCTGGGGAGAGGGAGAGGTAGTCACTAGATGGCCATGTCAGGAGGGACCTGGGGAGAGGGAGAGGGTAGTCACTAGATGGCCATGTCAGGAGGGACCTGGGGAGAGGGAGAGGGTAGTCACTAGATGGCCATGTCAGGAGGGACCTGGGGAGAGGGAGAGGGTAGTCACTAGATGGCCATGTCAGGAGGGACCTGGGGAGAGGGAGAGGGTAGTCACTAGATGGGCCATGTCAGGAGGGACCTGGGGGAGGGAGAGGGTAGTCACTAGATGGCCATGTCAGGAGGGACCTGGGGGAGGGAGAGGGTAGTCACTAGATGGCCAATGTCAGGAGGGACCTGGGGAGAGGGAGAGGGTAGTCACTAGATGGCCATGTCAGGAGGGGACCTGGAAGGGAGAGGGTAGTCACTAGATGGCCAGTGTCAGGAGGGACCTGGGGGGAGAGGGTAGTCACTAGATGGCCATGTCAGGAGGGACCTGGGGGAGAGGGAGAGGGTAGTCACTAGATGGCCATGTCAGGAGGGACCTGGGGAGAGGGAGAGGGTAGTCACTAGATGGCCATGTCAGGAGGGACCTGGGGGAGAGGGAGAGGGTAGTCACTAGATGGCCATGTCAGGAGGGACCTGGGGAGAGGGAGAGGGTAGTCACTAGATGGCCATGTCAGGAGGGACCTGGGGAGAGGGTAGTCACTAGATGGCCATGTCAGGAGGGACCTGGGGAGAGGGAGAGGGTAGTCACTAGATGGCCAATGTCAGGAGGGACCTGGGGGAGAGGGAGAGGGTAGTCACTAGATGGCCATGTCAGGAGGGGACCTGGGGGAGAGGGTAGTCACTAGATGGCCATGTCAGGAGGGACCTGGGGAGAAGAGGGTAGTCACTAGATGGCCATGTCAGGAGGGACCTGGGGGAGAGGGAGAGAGGTAGTCACTAGATGGCCATGTCAGGAGGGGACCTGGGGAGAGGGAGAGGGTAGTCACTAGATGGCCATGTCAGGAGGGACCTGGGGAGAGGGAGAGGGTAGTCACTAGGATGGCCATGTCAGGAGGGACCTGGGGGGAGAGGGTAGTCACTAGATGGCCATGTCAGGAGGGACCTGGGGAGAGGGAGAGGGTAGTCACTAGATGGCCATGTCAGGAGGGACCTGGGGAGAGGGAGAGGGTAGTCACTAGATGGCCATGTCAGGAGGGACCTGGGGAGAGGGAGAGGGTAGTCACTAGATGGCCATGTCAGGAGGGACCTGGGGAGAGGGAGAGGGTAGTCACTAGATGGCCATGTCAGGAGGGGACCTGGGGAGAGGGAGAGGGTAGTCACTAGATGGCCATGTCAGGAGGGACCTGGGGAGAGGGAGAGGGTAGTCACTAGATGGCCATGTCAGGAGGGACCTGGGGGAGAGGGAGAGGGTAGTCACTAGATGGCCATGTCAGGAGGGACCTGGGGAGAGGGAGAGGGTAGTCACTAGATGGCCATGTCAGGAGGGACCTGGGGAGAGGGAGAGGGTAGTCACTAGATGGCCATGTCAGGAGGGACCTGGGGAGAGGGAGAGGGTAGTCACTAGATGGCCATGTCAGGAGGGACCTGGGGAGAGGGAGAGGGTAGTCACTAGATGGCCATGTCAGGAGGGACCTGGGGAGAGGGAGAGGTAGTCACTAGATGGCCATGTCAGGAGGGACCTGGGGAGAGAGGGAGAGGGTAGTCACTAGATGGCCATGTCAGGAGGGACCTGGGGAGAGGGAGAGGGTAGTCACTAGATGGCCATGTCAGGAGGGACCTGGGGAGAGGGAGAGGGTAGTCACTAGATGGCCATGTCAGGAGGGACCTGGGGAGGGAGGGTAGTCACTAGATGGCCATGTCAGGAGGGACCTGGGGAGAGGGGAGAGGGTAGTCACTAGATGGCCATGTCAGGAGGGACCTGGGGGGGAGAGGGTAGTCACTAGATGGCCATGTCAGGAGGGACCTGGGGAGAGGAGAGGGTAGTCACTAGATGGCCATGTCAGGAGGGACCTGGGGAGAGGGAGAGGGTAGTCACTAGATGGCCATGTCAGGAGGGACCTGGGGAGAGGGAGAGGGTAGTCACTAGATGGCCATGTCAGGAGGGACCTGGGGAGAGGGAGAGGGTAGTCACTAGATGGCCATGTCAGGAGGGACCTGGGGAGGGGGTAGTCACTAGATGGCCATGTCAGGAGGGACCTGGGGAGAGGGAGAGGGTAGTCACTAGATGGCCATGTCAGGAGGGACCTGGGGGAGAGGGTAGTCACTAGATGGCCATGTCAGGAGGACCTGGGGAGAGGGAGAGGGTAGTCACTAGATGGCCATGTCAGGAGGGACCTGGGGAAGGGAGAGGGTAGTCACTAGATGGCCATGTCAGGAGGGACCTGGGGAAGGAGAGGGTAGTCACTAGATGGCCATGTCAGGAGGGACCTGGGGAGAGGAGAGGGTAGTCACTAGATGGCCATGTCAGGAGGGACCTGGGGAGAGGGAGAGGGTAGTCACTAGATGGCCATGTCAGGAGGGACCTGGGGGGAGAGGGTAGTCACTAGATGGCCATGTCAGGAGGGACCTGGGGAGAGGGAGAGGGTAGTCACTAGATGGCCATGTCAGGAGGGACCTGGGGAGAGGGAGGTAGTCACTAGATGGCCATGTCAGGAGGGACCTGGGGAGAGGGAGAGGGTAGTCACTAGATGGCCATGTCAGGAGGGACCTGGGGAGAGGGAGAGGGTAGTCACTAGATGGCCATGTCAGGAGGGACCTGGGGAGAGGGAGAGGGTAGTCACTAGATGGCCATGTCAGGAGGGACCTGGGGGAGGGAGAGGGTAGTCACTAGATGGCCATGTCAGGAGGGACCTGGGGGAGAGGGAGAGGGTAGTCACTAGATGGCCATGTCAGGAGGGACCTGGGGAGAGGGAGAGGGTAGTCACTAGATGGCCATGTCAGGAGGGACCTGGGGGGGAGAGGGTGAGTCACTAGATGGCCATGTCAGGAGGGACCTGGGGGAGAGGGAGAGGGTAGTCACTAGATGGCCATGTCGGGAGGGACCTGGGGAGAGGGGGTAGTCACTAGATGGCCATGTCAGGAGGGACCTGGGGAGAGAGGGTAGTCACTAGATGGCCAGTGTCAGGAGGGACCTGGGGAGAGGGGAGGTAGTCACTAGATGGCCAAGTGTCAGGAGGGACCTGGGGGAGAGGGAGAGGGTAGTCACTAGATGGCCATGTCAGGAGGGACCTGGGGGAGAGGGAGGGTAGTCACTAGATGGCCATGTCAGGAGGGACCTGGGGGAGAGGGAGAGGGTAGTCACTAGATGGCCATGTCAGGAGGGACCTGGGGGAGAGGGTAGTCACTAGATGGCCATGTCAGGAGGGACCTGGGAGAGGGAGAGGGTAGTCACTAGATGGCCATGTCAGGAGGGACCTGGGGAAGGAGAGGGTAGTCACTAGATGGCCATGTCAGGAGGGACCTGGGGAGGGAGGGTAGTCACTAGATGGCCATGTCAGGAGGGACCTGGGGAGAGGGAAGGTAGTCACTAGATGGCCATGTCAGGAGGGACCTGGGGGAGAGGGAGAGGGTAGTCACTAGATGGCCATGTCAGGAGGGACCTGGGGAGAGGGAGAGGGTAGTCACTAGATGGCCATGTCAGGAGGGACCTGGGGAGAGGGAGAGGGTAGTCACTAGATGGCCATGTCAGGAGGGACCTGGGGGAGAGGGAGAGGGTAGTCACTAGGATGGCCATGTCAGGAGGGACCTGGGGGAGGAGAGGGTAGTCACTAGATGGCCATGTCAGGAGGGACCTGGGGAGAGGGAGAGGGTAGTCACTAGATGGCCATGTCAGGAGGGACCTGGGGGAGGGGAGAGGGTAGTCACTAGATGGCCATGTCAGGAGGGACCTGGGAGAGGAGAGAGGGTAGTCACTAGATGGCCATGTCAGGAGGGACCTGGGGAGAGGGAGAGGTAGTCACTAGATGGCCATGTCAGGAGGGACCTGGGGGAGAGGGAGAGGGTAGTCACTAGATGGCCATGCCAGGAGGGACCTGGGGAGAGGGAGAGGGTAAGTCACTAGATGGCCATGTCAGGAGGGACCTGGGGAGAGGGAGAGGGTAGTCACTAGATGGCCATGTCAGGAGGGACCTGGGGAGAGGGAGAGGGTAGTCACTAGATGGCCATGTCAGGAGGGACCTGGGGGAGAGGGAGGGTAGTCACTAGATGGCCATGTCAGGAGGGACCTGGGGAGAGGGAGAGGGTAGTCACTAGATGGCCAAGTGTCAGGAGGGACCTGGGGGAGGGAGAGGGTAGTCACTAGATGGCCATGTCAGGAGGGACCTGGGGGAGAGGAGGGTAGTCACTAGATGGCCATGTCAGGAGGGACCTGGGGAGAGGGAGAGGGTAGTCACTAGATGGCCATGTCAGGAGGGACCTGGGGAGAGAGGGGAGAGGGTAGTCACTAGATGGCCATGTCAGGAGGGACCTGGGGAGAGGGAGAGGGTAGTCACTAGATGGCCATGTCAGGAGGGACCTGGGGAGAGGGAGAGGGTAGTCACTAGATGGCCATGTCAGGAGGGACCTGGGGGGGAGAGGGTAGTCACTAGATGGCCATGTCAGGAGGGACCTGGGGGAGAGGGAGAGGGTAGTCACTAGATAGCCATGTCAGAGGAACATAGAGGGAAAGAGAGGGTAGTCACTAGATAGCCATATCAGAGGACCTGGGGAAGGAAAGGGTAGTCACTTAGATGGCCATGTCAGGAGGGACCTGGGAGAGGGTAGTCACTAGATAGCCAACAGAGGGACCTGGGGAGAGGGAGAGGGTAGTCACTAGATGGCCATGTCAGGAGGGACCTGGGGAGAGGGAGAGGGTAGTCACTAGATGGCCATGTCAGGAGGGACCTGGGAGGGAGAGGGAGGTAGTCACTAGATGGCCATGTCAGGAGGGACCTGGGGAGAGGGTAGTCACTAGATGGCCATGTCAGGAGGGACCTGGGGAGAGGGAGAGGGTAGTCACTAGATGGCCATGTCAGGAGGGACCTGGGGAGAGGGTAGTCACTAGATGGCCATGTCAGGAGGGACCTGGGGAGAGGGAGAGGGTAGTCACTAGATGGCCATGTCAGGAGGGACCTGGGGAGAGGGGTAGTCACTAGATGGCCATGTCAGGAGGGACCTGGGGGAGGGTAGTCACTAGATGGCCAGTGTCAGGAGGGACCTGGGGAGAGGGAGAGGGTAGTCACTAGATGGCCATGTCAGGAGGGACCTGGGGGAGAGGGAGAGTGTAGTCACTAGATGGCCATGTCAGGAGGGACCTGGGGAGAGGAGGAGGTAGTCACTAGATAGCCATGTCAGGGGAGGGACCTGGGGAGAGGGAGAGGGTAGTCACTAGATGGCCATGTCAGGAGGGACCTGGGGAGAGGGAGAGGGTAGTCACTAGATGGCCATGTCAGGAGGGACCTGGGGAGAGGGAGGGTAGTCACTAGATGGCCATGTCAGGAAGGGGACCTGGGGAGAGGGAGAGGGTAGTCACTAGATGGCCATGTCAGGAGGGACCTGGGGGAGGGAGAGGGTAGTCACTAGATGGCCATGTCAGGAGGGACCTGGGGAGAGGGGAGAGAGAGGGTAGTCACTAGATGGCCATGTCAGAGGGACCTGGGAGAGGGGGAGAGGGTAGTCACTAGATGGCCATGTCAGGAGGGGACCTGGGGAGGGAGGGGTAGTCACTAGATGGCCATGTCAGGAGGGACCTGGGGAGAGGAGAGGGTAGTCACTAGATGGCCATGTCAGGAGGGACCTGGGGAGAGGAGGAGTAGTCACTAGATGGCCATGTCAGGAGGGACCTGGGGAGAGGGAAGGGTAGTCACTAGATGGCCATGTCAGGAGGGACCTGGGGAGAGGGAGAGGGTAGTCACTAGATGGCCATGTCAGGAGGGACCTGGGGAGAGGGTAGTCACTAGATGGCCATGTCAGGAGGGACCTGGGGAGAGGAGGGGAGAGGGTAGTCACTAGATGGCCATGTCAGGAGGGACCTGGGGGAGAGGAGAGGGTAGTCACTAGATGGCCATGTCAGGAGGGACCTGGGGAGGGTAGTCACTAGATGGCCATGTCAGGAGGGACCTGGGGAGAGAGGAGAAGGGGTAGTCACTAGATGGCCATGTCAGGAGGGACCTGGGGAGAGGCAGAGAGGGTAGTCACTAGATGGCCATGTCAGGAGGGACCTGGGGGGAGAGGGTAGTCACTAGATGGCCATGTCAGGAGGGACCTGGGGAGAGGAGGGTAGTCACTAGATGGCCATGTCAGAGGGACCTGGGGAGAGGGTAGTCACTAGATGGCCATGTCAGGAGGGACCTGGGGGAGAGGGAGAGGGTAGTCACTAGATGGCCATGTCAGGAGGGACCTGGGGAGAGGGAGAGGGTAGTCACTAGATGGCCATGTCAGGAGGGACCTGGGGAGAGGAGAGGGTAGTCACTAGATGGCCATGTCAGGAGGGACCTGGGGAGAGGGAAGGGTAGTCACTAGATGGCCATGTCAGGAGGGACCTGGGGAGAGGGAGAGGGTAGTCACTAGATGGCCATGTCAGGAGGGACCTGGGGAGAGGGAGAGGGTAGTCACTAGATGGCCATGTCAGGAGGGACCTGGGGAGAGAGGGTAGTCACTAGATGGCCATGTCAGGAGGGACCTGGGGAGAGGAGAGGGTAGTCACTAGATGGCCATGTCAGGAGGGACCTGGGGAGAGGGAGAGGGTAGTCACTTAGATGGCCATGTCAGGAGGGACCTGGGGAGAGGGAGAGGGTAGTCACTAGATGGCCATGTCAGGAGGGACCTGGGGGAGGAGGGTAGTCACTAGATGGCCATGTCAGGAGGGACCTGGGGAGAGGGAGAGGGTAGTCACTAGATGGCCATGTCAGGAGGGACCTGGGAGAGGAGGGTAGTCACTAGATGGCCATGTCAGGAGGGACCTGGGGAGGAGAGTAGTCACTAGATGGCCATGTCAGGAGGGACCTGGGGAGGGAGAGGGTAGTCACTAGATGGCCATGTCAGGAGGGACCTGGGAAGAGGGGTAGTCACTAGATGGCCATGTCAGGAGGGACCTGGGGAGAGGAGAGGGTAGTCACTAGATGGCCATGTCAGGAGGGACCTGGGGAGAAGGGGTAGTCACTAGATGGCCATGTCAGGAGGGACCTGGGGAGAGGGAGAGGGTAGTCACTAGATGGCCATGGCAGGAGGGACCTGAGGGGAGAGGGTAGTCACTAGATGGCCATGTCAGGAGGGACCTGGGGGAGAGGGAGAGGGTAGTCACTAGATGGCCATGTCAGGAGGGACCTGGGGAGAGGGAGAGGGTAGTCACTAGGATGGCCATGTCAGGAGGGACCTGGGGGGGGAGAGGGTAGTCACTGGATGGCCATGTCAGGAGGGGACCTGGGGAGAGGGAGAGGGTAGTCACTAGATGGCCATGTCAGGAGGGACCTGGGGAGAGGGTAGTCACTAGATGGCCATGTCAGGAGGGACCTGGGGGAGAGAGGGAGAGGGTAGTCACTAGGATGGCCATGTCAGGAGGGACCTGGGGAGGGGAGAGGGTAGTCACTAGATGGCCATGTCAGGAGGGACCTGGGGGAGGAGAGGGTAGTCACTAGATGGCCATGTCAGGAGGGACCTGGGGGAGAGGGTAGTCACTAGATGGCCAAGTGTCAGGAGGGACCTGGGGGAGGGAGAGGGTAGTCACTAGATGGCCATGTCAGGAGGGGACCTGGGGAGAGGAGGGGTAGTCACTAGATGGCCATGTCAGGAGGGACCTGGGGGAGAGAGGGTAGTCACTAGATGGCCATGTCAGGAGGGACCTGGGGAGAGGGAGAGGGTAGTCACTAGATGGCCATGTCAGGAGGGACCTGGGGGGAGAGGGTAGTCACTAGATGGCCATGTCAGGAGGGACCTGGGGGAGGAGAGGGTAGTCACTAGATGGCCATGTCAGGAGGGGACCTGGGGAGAGGGAGAGGGTAGTCACTAGATGGCCATGTCAGGAGGGACCTGGGGAGAGGGGAGAGGGTAGTCACTAGATGGCCATGTCAGGAGGGACCTGGGGAGGAGAGGGTAGTCACTAGATGGCCATGTCAGGAGGACCTGGGGAGAGGAGAGAGGGTAGTCACTAGATGGCCATGTCAGGAGGGACCTGGGGAGAGGGGAGGGGTAGTCACTAGATGGCCATGTCAGGAGGGACCTGGGGAGGGAGAGGGTAGTCACTAGATGGCCATGTCAGGAGGGACCTGGGGGAGAGGAGAGGGTGAGTCACTAGATGGCCATGTCAGGAGGGACCTGGGGAGGAGAGGGTAGTCACTAGATGGCCATGTCAGGAGGGACCTGGGGGAGGAGAGAGGGTAGTCACTAGATGGCCATGTCAGGAGGGACCTGGGGGAGGGAGAGGGTAGTCACTAGATGGCCATGTCAGGAGGGACCTGGGGAGAGGGAGAGGGTAGTCACTAGATGGCCATGTCAGGAGGGACCGGGGGAGAGGGTAGTCACTAGATGGCCATGTCAGGAGGGACCTGGGGAGAGGGAGAGGTAGTCACTAGATGGCCATGTCAGGAGGGACCTGGGGAGAGGGTAGTCACTAGATGGCCATGTCAGGAGGGACCTGGGGAGAGGGAGAGGTAGTCACTAGATGGCCATGTCAGGAAGGACCTGGGGGAGAGGGTAGTCACTAGATGGCCATGTCAGGGGAGGGACCTGGGGAGAGGGAGAGGGTAATCACTAGATGGCCATGTCAGGAGGGACCTGGGGAGAGAGGGAGGGTAGTCACTAGATGCCATGTCCCAGGAGGGACCTGGGGAGAGGGAGAGGGTAGTCACTAGATGGCCATGTCAGGAGGGACCTGGGGAGAGGGGAGAGGTAGTCACTAGATGGCCATGTCAGGAGGGACCTGGGGAGAGGAGAGGGTAGTCACTAGATGGCCATGTCAGGAGGGACCTGGGAGAGGTAGTCACTAGATGGCCATGTCAGGAGGGACCTGGGAGGGGGGAGAGGGTAGTCACTAGATGGCCATGTCAGGAGGGACCTGGGAGAGGGAAGGGTAGTCACTAGATGGCCATGTCAGGAGGGGACCTGGGGAGAGGGAGAGGGTAGTCACTAGATGGCCATGTCAGGAGGGACCTGGGGAGAGGGAGAGGGTAGTCACTAGATGGCCATGTCAGGAGGGACCTGGGAGGAGAGGGTAGTCACTAGATGGCCATGTCAGGAGGGACCTGGGGGAGAGTGGAGAGGGTAGTCACTAGATGGCCATGTTCAGGAGGGACCTGGGGGAGGGAGAGGGTAGTCACTAGATGGCCATGTCAGGAGTGGACCTGGGGAGAGGGAGAGGGTAGTCACTAGATGGCCATGTCAGGAGGGACCTGGGGGAGAGGGTAGTCACTAGATGGCCATGTCAGGAGGGACCTGGGGGAGAGGGAGAGGGTAGTCACTAGATGGCCATGTCAGGAGGACCTGGGGAGAGGGTAGTCACTAGATGGCCATGTCAGGAGGGACCTGGGGAGAGGGAGAGGGTAGTCACTAGATGGCCATGTCAGGAGGGACCTGGGGAAGGAGAGAGGTAGTCACTAGATGGCCATGTCAGGAGGGACCTGGGAGAGGGAGAGGGGTAGTCACTAGATGGCCATGTCAGGAGGGACCTGGGAAGGGAGAGAGAGGGTAGTCGCTAGATTGGCCATGTCAGGGAGGGACCTGGGGAGGAGGGGGTAGTCACTAGATGGCCATGTCAGGAGGGACCTGGGGAGAGGGAGAGGGTAGTCACTAGATGGCCATGTCAGCGGAGAGACCTGGGGAGAGGGAGAGGGTAGTCACTAGATGGCCATGTCAGGAGGGACCTGGGGGAGGAGAGGGTAGTCACTAGATGGCCATGTCAGGAGGGACCTGGGGAGAGGGAGGGAGGGTAGTCACTAGATGGCCAGTGTCAGGAGGGACCTGGGGAGAGGGAGAGGGTAGTCACTAGATGGCCATGTCAGGAGGGACCTGGGGAGAGGGTAGCTTCACTAGATGGCCATGTCAGGAGGGACCTGGGGAGAGAGAGGGTAGTCACTAGGATGGCCATGTCAGGAGGGACCTGGGGAGAGGGAGAGGGTAGTCACTAGATGGCCATGTCAGGAGGGACCTGGGGAGAGGGTAGTCACTAGATGGCCATGTCAGGAGGGACCTGGAGAGAGGAGAGGGTAGTCACTAGATGGCCATGTCAGGAGGGACCTGGGGGAGGGAGAGGGTAGTCACTAGATGGCCATGTCAGGAGGGACCTGGGGAGAGGGAGAGGGTAGTCACTAGATGGCCATGTCAGGAGGGACCTGGGGAGGGGTAGATCACTAGATGGCCATGTCAGGAGGGACCTGGGGGAGAGGAGAGGGTAGTCACTAGATGGCCATGTCAGGAGGGGACCTGGGGAAGAGGGTAGTCACTAGATGGCCATGTCAGGAGGGACCTGGGAGGGAGAGGGTAGTCACTAGATGGCCATGTCAGGAGGGACCTGGGGAGAGGGAGAGGGTAGTCACTAGATGGCCATGTCAGGAGGGACCTGGGGGAGAGGGTAGTCACTAGATGGCCATGTCAGGAGGGACCTGGGGAGAGGGAGAGGGTAATCACTAGATGGCCACATGTCAGGAGGGGACCTGGGGAGAGGGAGAGGGTGGTCACTAGATGGCCATGTCAGGAGGGACCTTGGGGAGAGGGTAGTCACTAGATGGCCATGTCAGGAGGGACCTGGGGAGAGGGAGAGGGTAGTCACTAGATGGCCATGTCAGGAGGGACCTGGGGAGAGGGAGAGGGTAGTCACTAGATGGCCATGTCAGGAGGGACCTGGGGAGAGGGTAGTCACTAGATGGCCATGTCAGGAGGGACCTGGGGGAGAGGAGAGGTGTAATCACTAGATGGCCATGTCAGAGGGACCTGGAGAGGGAGAGGAGAGGGTAGTCACTAGATGGCCATGTCAGGAGGGACCTGGGGAGAGGGAGAGGTAGTCACTAGATGGCCATGTCAGGAGGGACCTGGGGAGGGAGAGGGTAGTCACTAGATGGCCAGTGTCAGGGAGGGACCTGGGGGAGAGGGAGAGGGTAGTCACTAGATGGCCATGTCAGGAGGGACCTGGGGAGAGGGTAGTCACTAGATCGCCATGTCAGGAGGGACCAAGGGGAGAGGAGAGGTAGTCACTAGATGGCCATGTCAGGAGGGACCTGGGAAGAGGGAGAGGGTAGTCACTAGATGGCCATGTCAGAGGGAGGGACCTGGGGGAGGGGAGAGGGTAGTCACTAGATGGCCATGTCAGGAGGGACCTGGGGAGAGGGAGAGGGTAGTCACTAGATGGCCATGTCAGGAGGGACCTGGGGGAGAGGGAGAGGTAGTCACTAGATGGCCATGTCAGGAGGGACCTGGGAGAGGGAGAGGGAGATGGTAGTCACTAGATGGCCATGTCAGGAGGGACCTGGGGAGAGGGAGGGGTAGTCAATAGATGGCCATGTCAGGAGGTGACCTGGGAGGGAGAGGGTAGTCACTAGATGGCCATGTCAGGAGGGACCTGGGGGGAGAGGGTAGTCACTAGATGGCCATGTCAGGAGGGACCTGGGGGAGAGGAGGGTAGTCACTAGATGGCCATGTCAGGAGGACCTGGGGGAGAGGGTAGTCACTAGATGGCCATGTCAGGAGGGACCCCGGGGGAGGGAGAGGGTAGTCCTAGATGGCCATGTCAGGAGGGACCTGGGGAGAGGGAGAGGGTAGTCACTAGATGGCCATGTCAGGAGGGACCTGGGGGAAGGGAGAGGGTAGTCACTAGATGGCCATGTCAGGAGGGGACCTGGGGAGAGGGAGGGTAGTCACTAGATGGCCAATGTCAGGAGGGACCTGGGGAGAGGGAGAGGGTAGTCACTAGATGGCCATGTCAGGAGGGGGACCTGGGGAGAGGGAGAGGTAGTCACTAGATGGCCATGTCAAGAGGGATCCTGGGGAGAGGGAGAGTAGTCACTAGATGGCCATGTCAGGAGGGACCTGGGGGAGAGGGTAGTCACTAGATGGCCATGTCAGGAGGGACCTGGGAGAGGGAGAGGGTAGTCACTAGATGGCCATGTCAGGAGGGACCTGGGGGAGAGGGAGAGGGTAGTCACTAGATGGCCATGTCAGGAGGGACCTGGGGGGAGAGGGTAGTCACTAGATGGCCAGTGTCAGGAGGGACCTGGGAGAGGGAGGGTAGTCACTAGATGGCCATGTCAGGAGGGACCTGGGGAGAGGGGTAGTCACTAGATGGCCATGTCAGGAGGGACCTGGGGAGAGGGAGAGGGTAGTCACTAGATGGCCAGTGTCAGGAGGGACCTGGGGAGAGGGAGAGGGTAGTCACTAGATGGCCATGTCAGGAGGGACCTGGGGGAGAGGTAGTCACTAGATGGCCATGTCAGGAGGGACCTGGGGAGAGTGGGAGAGGGTAGTCACTAGATGGCCAAGTGTCAGGAGGGACCTGGGGAGAGGGAGAGGGTAGTCACTAGATGGCCATGTCAGGAGGGACCTGGGGAGAGGAGAAGTTATTCACTAGATGGCCATGTCAGGAGGGACCTGGGGAGAGGAGAGGGTAGTCACTGATGGCCAAGTGTCAGAGGGACCTGAGGGAGGAGGGAGAGAGTAGTCACTAGATGGCCAGTGTCAGGAGGGACCTGGAGAGTGGGAGAGGGTAGTCACTAGATGGCCAGTGTCCAGGAGGGACCTGGGGAGAGGGAGAGGGTAGTCACTAGATGGCCATGTCAGGAGGGACCTGGGGAGGGAGAGGGTAGTCACTAGATGGCCATGTCAGTGACTGTGTGTTTGTGTGAATGACTCTGGTCATTGAACTGTTACCCCATCATGTGTTTGTTTATGCTGTGAGGTTTCCTGTGATCAGTGTTGACGAAGCTGAGTGAGGAGCAGGATGTTGATCTTTAGTGTTGACTGGATTGAAGAACCAATACAGACATGAGGGATCTGCTAATAATGTCTCCTCTCCTTTTACAGGAATACTTCATCTCAATATGTCTGTAAGTTTCAACCGTTCTGCACTCAAGCTGAAATCCTTCTGGTTTCAGTCATGATCATATTTCATTAATGAAATCTAGTGATACAGCATTAGCCAACCTCAGCCCCATTTTCTTCCAGCCCATGAGTTATCAACAAAAAATTAATGACTGATGTCAGCTAATATAACCACTGTGTTGTGTTGCAGTGTGTTGATGTCAGCTAATATAAAACCCACTGTACAGTTGCAGTGTGTCTGATGTCAGCTAATATAACTCCACTGTGTTGTGTTGCAGTGTGTCTGATGTCAGCTAATATAACTCCACTGTGTTGTGTTGCAGTGTGTCTGATGTCAGCTAATATAACTCCACTGTGTTGTGTTGCAGTGTGTTTGATGTCAGCTAATATAACTCCACTGTGGCCAGTTGCAGTGTGTTTGATGTAGCTAATATAACTCCACTGTGTTGTGTTGCAGTGTGTTGATGTAGCTAACATAACTCCACTGTGTTGTGTTGCAGTGTGTCTTTGATGTCAGCTAATATAACTCCACTGTACAGTTGCAGTGTGTTTGATGTGTCAGCTAACATAACTCCACTGTGTTGTGTTGCAGTGATGTAACAATATAACTCACTGTGTTGTGTTGCAGTGATGTAACAATATAACTCTACTGTGTTGTGTTGCAGTGTGTTTGATGTCAGCTAATATAACTCCACTGTGTTGTGTTGCAGTGTGTTTGATGTAGCTAACATAACTCCACTGTGTTGTGCTGCAGTTGATGTAGCTAATATAACTTCACTGTGTTGTGTTGCAGTGTGTTGATGGTAATGACTGATGTCAGCTAATATAACTCAATTGTGTTGTGTTGCAAGTGATGTAGCTAATATAACTCCACCGTGTTGTGTTGCAGTGTGTTGATGGTAATGACTGATGTAGCTAATGGTAACCCACTGTGTTGTGTTGCAGTGTGTTGATGTAGCTAATATAACTCAATTGTGTTGTGTTGCAGTGTGTTGATTATAATGACTGATGTCAGCTAATATAACTCACTGTGTTGTGTTGCAGTGTGTTGATGGTAATGACTGATGTCAGCTAATATAACTCCACTGTGTTGTGTTTCAGTAGCGTGTTGATGGTAATGACTGATGTATCTAATATAACTCCACCAAGTTGTGTTGCTGTGTGTCTGATGGTAAGACTGATGTCAGCGTATCATAACCCACTGTGTTGTGTTGCAGCAGTTTGATGGTAATGACTGGATTAAAGCAATATAACTCACTGTGTTGTGCTTTGTGTTGATGTAGCTAATATAACTCCACTGTGTTGTGTTGCAGTGTGTTTGATGGTAATGACTGATGTCAGCTAATATAACTCCACTGTGTTGTGTTGCAGTGTGTTGATGTAGCTAACATAACTCCACGGGTGTAAGTGTTTGATGGTAATGACTGATGTAGCTAATATAACTCCACTGTGTTGTGTTGCAGTGTGTCTTGATGTCAGCTAATATAACTCCACTGTGTTGTGTTGCAGTGTGTCTGATGTCAGCTAATATAACTCCACTGTGTTGTGTTGCAGTGTGTCTGATGGTAATGACTGATGTAAGCTAATATAACTCCAATTGTGTTGTGTTGCAGTGTGTTGATGTAACAAATATAACTCCACTGTGTTGTGTTGCAGTGTGTTGATGGTAATGACTGATGTCATCTAATATAACTTCACTGTGTTGTGTCAGAGTGTGTTGATGTCAAAGCAACATAACTCCACTGTGTTGTGTTGCAGTGTGTTTGATGGTAATGACTGATGTCAGCTAATATAACTCCACTGTGTTGTGTTGCAGTGTGTCTGATGTCAGCTAATATAACTCCACTGTGTTGTGTTGCAGTGTGTCTGATGGTAATGACTGATGTCATCTAATATAACTCCACTGTGCTGTGCTGCAGTGTGTTGATGTAGCTAATATAACTCACTGTGTTTGAAGCAGTACTCTGGATGGTAATGACTGATGTCATCTAATATAACTCACTGTGTTGTGTTGCAGTTGATGTAGCTAATATAACTCCACTGTGTTGTGTTGCAGTGTGTTTGATGGTAATGACTGATGTCAGCTAATATAACTCCACTGTGTTGTGTTGCAGTTGATGTAGCTAATATAACTCCACTGTGTTGTGTTGCAGTTGATGTAGCTAATATAATCCAATTGTGTTGTGTTGCAGTGATGTAATTAATATAACTCCACTGTGTTGTAAGGTAGGATGTAGCTAATATAACTCCAATTGTGTTGTGTTGCAGTGTGTTTGATGTAGCTAATATAACTCCACTGTGTTGTGTTGCAGTGTGTCTTGATGTCAGCTAATATAACTCCACTGTGTTGTGTTGCAGTGTGTCTGATGTCAGCTAATATAACTCCACTGTGTTGTGTTGCAGTGTGTCTTGATGTCAGCTAATATAACTCCACTGTGTTGTGTTGCAGTGTGTCTGATGTCAGCTAATATAACTCCACTGTGTTGTGTTGCAGTGTGTTTGATGGTAATGACTGATGTCAGCTAATATAACTCCACTGTGTTGTGTTGCAGTGTGTCTGATGTCAGCTAATATAACTCCACTGTGTTGTGTTGCAGTGTGTTTGATGTCAGCTAATATAACTCCACTGTGTTGTGCTGCGTTGGATGTCAGCTAACTCCACTGTGTTGTGTTGCAGTGTGTCTTGATGTCAGCTAATATAACTCCACTGTGTTTTGTTGCAGTGTGTCTTGATGTCAGCTAATATAACTCCACTGTGTTGTATTTCAGCGTGTCTGATGTCAGCTAATATAACTCCACTGTGTTGTGTTGCAGTGTGTCTGATGGTAATGACTGATGTCAGCTAATATAACTCCACTGTGTTGTATTTCAGCGTGTTGATGTAGCCACGGCAACCCACTGCCGCTGCAGTGTGTCCTGATGTAATGACTGATGTCAGCTAATATAACTCCACTGTGTTGTGTTGCAGTGTGTCTGATGGTAATGACTGATGTAAACTAACTCCACTGTGTTGTATTTCAGCTGTTATTTGATGGTAATGACGATGTAGCTAATATAACTCCACTGTGTTGTGATTTTAATTATAATCTGATGTCAGCTAATATAACTTCACTGTGTTGTGC
>NW_025536482.1:0-56351 GCF_020615455.1 Coregonus clupeaformis
CTGGTTCAAAAACAGGCAGAAACATAGTTCTCTGATTTTAATAGTTGCCTCATTATGGCAATTCTAATACATTACATGCAAAGAATATCACAAAAATATCTGTTTACTCAGTGGTTTTGAAAAACAGAGGTTTCTGTAGTGTAGTGGTTATCACGTTCGCCTAACACGCGAAAGGTCTCTGGTTCAAAACCAGGCAGAAACATAGGTCTCTGATTTTAATAGTTGCCTCATTATGGGATTTCAAATACATTAAAGGAATATCCTTAAAATTCTGTTCATTCATTGTACATGCTTCAATGAGCAGTTTCTATAGTGTAGTGCTTATCAAGCATGTCTCTAATGCAAAAGGTCCCCGATTCGTAACAGAGAACTCCACTTTTCATGAATGCCTCATTTTGGGAATTATAATACACTACATGCAAAGAATATTACAAAAAATCTGTTTACTCAGTGTTATTTGAAAAACAGAGGTTTCTGTAGTGTAGTGGTTATCACGTTCGCCTAACACGCGAAAGGTCCCTGGTTCAAAACCAGGCAGAAACATAGTTCTCTGATTTTAATAGTTGCCTCATTATGGGATTTCAAATACATTAAAGGAATATCCTTAAAATTCTGTTCATTCATTGTACATGCTTCATGAGCAGTTTCTATAGTGTAGTGCTTATCAAGCATGTCTCTAATGCAAAAGGTCCCCGATTCGTAACAGAGAACTCCACTTTTCATGAATGCCTCATTATGGGAATTCTAATACACTACATGCAAAGAATATCACAAAAAATCTGTTTACTGAGTGTTATTCGTAAATCAGAGGTTTCTGTAGTGTAGTGGTTATCACGTTCGCCTAACACGCGAAAGGTCCCTGGTTCAAAACCAGGCAGAGACATCGTTCTCTGATTTTAATAGTTGCCTCATTATGGCAATTCTAATACATTACATGCAAAGAATATCACAAAATATCTGTTTACTCAGTGGTATTTGAATAGCAGAGGTTTCTGTAGTGTAGTGGTTATCACGTTCGCCTAACACGCGAAAGGTCCCTGGTTCAAAACCAGGCAGAAACATAGGTCTCTGGTTTTAATAGTTGCCTCATTATGGGATTTCAAATACATTAAAGGAATATCCTTAAAATTCTGTTCATTCATTGTACATGCTTCAATGAGCAGTTTCTATAGTGTAGTGCTTATCAAGCATGTCTCTAATGCAAAAAGGTCCCCGATTCGTAACAGAGAACTCCACTTTTCATGAATGCCTCATTATGGGAATTCTAATACGTTACATGCAAAGAATATCACAAAAATCTGTTTACTCAGTGGTATTTCAAAACAGAGGTTTCTGTAGTGTAGTGGTTATCACGTTCGCCTAACACGCGAAAGGTCCCTGGTTCAAAAGCAGGCAGAAACATAGTTCTCTGTTTTAATAGTTGCCTCATTATGGGATTTCAAATACATTAAAGGAATATCCTTAAAATTCTGTTCATTCATTGTACATGCTTCAGAGCAGTTTCTATAGTGTAGTGCTTATCAAGCATGTCTCTAATGCAAAAGGTCCCCGATTCGTAACAGAGAACTCCACTTTTCATGAATGCCTCATTATGGGAATTCTAATACACTACATGCAAAGAATATCACAAAAAATCTGTTTACTCAGTGTTATTCGTAAATCAGAGGTTTCTGTAGTGTAGTGGTTATCATGTTCGCCAAACACGCGAAAGGTCCCTGGTTCAAAACCAGGCAGAAACATAGTTCTCTGATTTTTAATAGTTGCCTCATTATGGCAATTCTAATACATTACATGCAAAGAATATCACAAAATATCTGTTTACTCAGTGGTATTTGAAAAACAGAGGTTTCTGTAGTGTAGTGGTTATCATGTTCGCCTAACACGCGAAAGGTCCCTGGTTCAAAACCAGGCAGAAACATAGTTCTCTGATTTTATTAGTTGCCTCATTATGGGATTTCAAATACATTAAAGGAATGTCCTTAAAATTCTGTTCATTCATTGTACATGCTTCATGAGCAGTTTCTATAGTGTAGTGCTTATCAAGCATGTCTCTAATGCAAAAGGTCCCCGATTCGTAACAGAGAACTCCACTTTTCATGAATTGCCTCATTTTGGGAATTCTAATACGCTACATGCAAAGAATATCACAAAAATATCTGTTTACTCAGTGTTATTTGTAAAAACAGAGGTTTCTGTAGTGTAGTGGTTATCACGTTCGCCTAACACGCGAAAGGTCCCTGGTTCAAAACCAGGCAGAAACATAGTTCTCTGTTTTTAATAGTTGCCTCATTATGGGATTTCAAAATACATTAAAGGAATATCCTTAAAATTCTGTTCATTCATTGTACATGCTTCATGAGCAGTTTCTATAGTGTAGTGCTTATCAAGCATGTCTCTAATGCAAAAGGTCCCCGATTCGTAACAGAGAACTCCACTTTTCATGAATGCCTCATTATGGGAATTCTAATACAGTACATGCAAAGAATATCACAAAAAATCTGTTTACTCAGTGTTATTTGTAAAACAGAGGTTTCTGTAGTGTAGTGGTTATCACGTTCGCCTAACACGCGAAAGGTCCCTGGTTCAAAACCAGGCAGAAACATAGTTCTCTGATTTTAATAGTTGCCTCATTATGGGAATTCTAATACAGTACATGCAAAGAATATCACAAAATATCTGTTTACTCAGTGGTATTTGAAAAACAGAGGTTTCTGTAGTGTAGTGGTTATCACGTTCGCCTAACACGCGAAAGGTCCCTGGTTCAAAACCAGGCAGAAACATAGTTCTCTGATTTTAATAGTTGCCTCATTATGGGATTTCAAATACATTAAAGGAATATCCTTAAAATTCTGTTCATTCATTGTACATGCTTCAATGAGCAGTTTCTATAGTGTAGTGCTTATCAAGCATGTCTCTAATGCAAAGGTCCCCGATTCGTAACAGAGAACTCCACTTTTCATGAATGCCTCATTATGGGAATTCTAATACACTACATGCAAAGAATATCACAAAATATCTGTTTACTCAGTGTTATTTGAAAAACAGAGGTTTCTGTAGTGTAGTGGTTATCACGTTAGCCTAACACGCGAAAGGTCCCTGGTTCAAAACCAGGCAGAAACATAGTTCTCTGATTTTAATAGTTGCCTCATTATGGGATTTAAAATACATTAAAGGAATATCCTTAAAATTCTGTTCATTCATTGTACATGCTTCATGAGCAGTTTCTATAGTGTAGTGCTTATCAAGCATGTCTCTAATGCAAAAGGTCCCCGATTCGTAACAGAGAACTACACTTTTCATGAATGCCTCATTATGGGAATTCTAATACAGTACATGCAAAGAATATCACAAAAATATCTGTTTACTCAGTGTTATTTGTAAAACAGAGGTTTCTGTAGTGTAGTGGTTATCACGTTCGCCTAACACGCGAAAGGTCCCTGGTTCAAAACCAGGCAGAAACATAGGTCTCTGATTTAATAGTTGCCTCATTATGGGATTTCAAATACATAAAGAATATCCTAAAATTCTGTTTATTCATTGATTGAATGAAGTTTCTATAGTGTAGTGCTTATCACTTCTACGTTAACAGAGAACTCATTTTATGATGCCTCATTATGGGAATTCTAATACAGTACATGCAAAGAATATCACAAAATATCTGTTTACTCAGTGGTATTTGAAAAACAGAGGTTTCTGTAGTGTAGTGGTTATCACGTTCGCCTAACACGCGAAAGGTCCCTGGTTCAAAACCAGGCAGAAACATAGGTCTCTGATTTTAATAGTTGCCTCATTATGGGATTTCAAATACATCAAAGGAATATCCTTAAAATTCTGTTCATTCATTGTACATGCTTCATGAGCAGTTTCTATAGTGTAGTGCTTATCAAGCATGTCTCTAATGCAAAAGGTCCCCGATTCGTAACAGAGAACTCCACTTTTCATGAATGCCTCATTATGGGAATTCTAATACACTACATGCAAAGAATATCACAAAAAATCTGTTTACTGAGTGTTATTTGTAAATCAGAGGTTTCTGTAGTGTAGTGGTTATCACGTTCACCTAACACGCGAAAGGTCCCTGGTTCAAAAACAGGCAGAAACATAGTTCTCTGATTTTTATAGTTGCCTCATTATGGCAATTCTAATACATTATATGCAAAGAATATCACAAAATATCTGTTTACTCAGTGTTATTTGAAAAACAGAGGTTTCTGTAGTGTAGTGGTTATCACGTTCGCCTAACACGCGAAAGGTCCCTGGTTCAAAACCAGGCAGAAACATAGGTCTCTGATTTTAATAGTTGCCTCATTATGGGATTTCAAATACATTAAAGGAATATCCTTAAAATTCTGTTCATTCATTGTACATGCTTCATGAGCAGTTTCTATAGTGTAGTGCTTATCAAGCATGTCTCTAATGCAAAGGTTCCCGATTCGTAACAGAGAACTCCACTTTTCATGAATGCCTCATTTTGGGAATTATAATACACTACATGCAAAGAATATTACAAAAAATCTGTTTACTCAGTGTTTTTTGTAAAACAGAGGTTTCTGTAGTGTAGTGGTTATCACGTTCGCCTAACACGCGAAAGGTCCCTGGTTCAAAACCAGGCAGAAACATAGGTCTCTGATTTTAATAGTTGCCTCATTATGGGATTTCAAATACATCAAAGGAATATCCTTAAAATTCTGTTCATTCATTGTACATGCTTCATGAGCAGTTTCTATAGTGTAGTGCTTATCAAGCATGTCTCTAATGCAAAAGGTCCCCGATTTGTAACAGAGAACTCCACTTTTCATGAATGCCTCATTATGGGAATTCTAATACACTACATGCAAAGAATATCACAAAAAATCTGTTTACTGAGTGTTATTCGTAAATCAGAGGTTTCTGTAGTGTAGTGGTTATCACGTTCACCTAACACGCGAAAGGTCCCTGGTTCAAAAACAGGCAGAAACATAGTTCTCTGAATTTCATAGTTGCCTCATTATGGCAATTCTAATACATTACATGCAAAGAATATCACAAAATATCTGTTTACTCAGTGGTATTTGAAAAACAGAGGTTTCTGTAGTGTAGTGGTTATCACGTTCGCCTAACACGCGAAAGGTCCCTGGTTCAAAACCAGGCAGAAACATAGGTCTCTGGTTTTAATAGTTGCCTCATTATGGGATTTCAAATACATTAAAGGAATATCCTTAAATTTCTGTTCATTCATTGTACATGCTTCAATGAGCAGTTTCTATAGTGTAGTGCTTATCAAGCATGTCTCTAATGCAAAAGGTCCCCGATTCGTAACAGAGAACTCCACTTTTCATGAATGCCTCATTATGGGAATTCTAATACGTCACATGCAAAGAATATCACAAAAAATCTGTTTACTCAGTGGTATTTCAAAAACAGAGGTTTCTGTAGTGTAGTGGTTATCACGTTCGCCTAACACGCGAAAGGTCCCTGGTTCAAAAGCAGGTAGAAACATAGTTCTCTGGTTTTAATAGTTGCCTCATTATGGGATTTCAAATACATTAAAGGAATATCCTTAAAATTCTGTTCATTCATTGTACATGCTTCATGAGCAGTTTCTATAGTGTAGTGCTTATCAAGCATGTCTCTAATGCAAAAGGTCCCCGATTCGTAACAGAGAACTCCACTTTTCATGAATGCCTCATTATGGGAATTCTAATACACTACATGCAAAGAATATCACAAAAAATCTGTTTACTGAGTGTTATTCGTAAATCAGAGGTTTCTGTAGTGTAGTGGTTATCACGTTCACCTAACACGTGAAAGGTCCCTGGTTCAAAAACAGGCAGAAACATAGTTCTCTGATTTTAATAGTTGCCTCATTATGGCAATTCTAATACATTATATGCAAAGAATATCACAAAATATCTGTTTACTCAGTGTTTTTTGTAAAACAGAGGTTTCTGTAGTGTAGTGGTTATCACGTTCGCCTAACACGCGAAAGGTCCCTGGTTCAAAACCAGGCAGAAACATAGGTCTCTGATTTTAATAGTTGCCTCATTATGGGATTTCAAATACATTAAAGGAATATCCTTAAAATTCTGTTCATTCATTGTACATGCTTCATGAGCAGTTTCTATAGTGTAGTGCTTATCAAGCATGTCTCTAATGCAAAAGGTCCCCGATTCGTAACAGAGAACTCCACTTTTCATGAATGCCTCATTATGGGAATTCTAATACGCTACATGCAAAGAATATCACAAAAAATCTGTTTACTCAGTGGTATTTGTAAAACAGAGGTTTCTGTAGTGTAGTGGTTATCACGTTCGCCTAACACGCGAAAGGTCCCTGGTTCAAAACCAGGCAGAAACATAGTTCTCTGTTTTAATAGTTGCCTCATTATGGGATTTCAAATACATTAAAGGAATATCCTTAAAATTCTGTTCATTCATTGTACATGCTTCATGAGCAGTTTCTATAGTGTAGTGCTTATCAAGCATGTCTCTAATGCAAAAGGTCCCCGATTCGTAACAGAGAACTCCACTTTTCATGAATGCCTCATTATGGGAATTCTAATACATCACATGCAAAGAATATCACAAAAAATCTGTTTACTCAGTGTTATTTGTAAAACAGAGGTTTCTGTAGTGTAGTGGTTATCACGTTCGCCTAACACGCGAAAGGTCCCTGGTTCAAAACCAGGCAGAAACATAGGTCTCTGATTTTAATAGTTGCCTCATTATGGGATTTCAAATACATTAAAGGAATATCACTAAAATATCTGTTCATTCAGTTGTAATGCTTGATGAGCAGTTTCTATAGTGTAGTGGTTATCAAGCATGTCTCTAATGCAAAGGTTCCCGATTCGTAAACAGAGAACATCCACTTTTCATGAAGTTGCCTCATTATGGGAATTCTAATACACTACATGCAAAGAATATCACAAAATATCTGTTTACTCAGTGTTATTTGAAAAACAGAGGTTTCTGTAGTGTAGTGGTTATCACGTTCGCCTAACACGCGAAAGGTCCCTGGTTCAAAACCAGGCAGAAACATAGGTCTCTGATTTTAATAGTTGCCTCATTATGGGATTTCAAATACATTAAAGGAATATCCTTAAAATTCTGTTCATTCATTGTACATGCTTCAATGAGCAGTTTCTATAGTGTAGTGCTTATCAAGCATGTCTCTAATGCAAAAGGTCCCCGATTCGTAACAGAGAACTCCACTTTTCATGAATGCCTCATTATGGGAATTCTAATACGTCACATGCAAAGAATATCACAAAAAATCTGTTTACTCAGTGGTATTTCAAAAACAGAGGTTTCTGTAGTGTAGTGGTTATCACGTTCGCCTAACACGCGAAAGGTCCCTGGTTCAAAAGCAGGTAGAAACATAGTTCTCTGGTTTTAATAGTTGCCTCATTATGGGATTTCTAATACATTGCAAAGGAATATCACTTAAAATATCTGTTTATTCATTGTACATGCTTCATGAGCAGTTTCTATAGTGTAGTGCTTATCAAGCATGTCTCTAATGCAAAAGGTCCCCGATTCGAACAGAGAACTCTACTTTTAATGATTGCCTCATTATGGGAATTCTAATACATTACATGCAAAGAATATCACAAAATATCTGTTTACTCAGTGTTATTTGAAAATCAGAGGTTTCTGTAGTGTAGTGGTTATCACGTTCGCCTAACACGCGAAAGGTCCCTGGTTCAAAACCAGGCAGAAACATAGTTCTCTGATTTTAATAGTTGCCTCATTATGGCAATTCTAATACATTACATGCAAAGAATATCACAAAATATCTGTTTACTCAGTGGTATTTGAAAAACAGAGGTTTCTGTAGTGTAGTGGTTATCACGTTCGCCTAACACGCGAAAGGTCCCTGGTTCAAAACCAGGCAGAAACATAGGTCTCTGATTTTAATAGTTGCCTCATTATGGGATTTCAAATACATTAAAGGAATATCCTTAAAATTCTGTTCATTCATTGTACATGCTTCATGAGCAGTTTCTATAGTGTAGTGCTTATCAAGCATGTCTCTAATGCAAAAGGTCCCCGATTCGTAACAGAGAACTCCACTTTTCATGAATGCCTCATTATGGGAATTCTAATACACTACATGCAAAGAATATCACAAAAAATCTGTTTACTGAGTGTTATTCGTAAATCAGAGGTTTCTGTAGTGTAGTGGTTATCACGTTCACCTAACACACGAAAGGTCCCTGGTTCAAAAACAGGCAGAAACATAGTTCTCTGAATTTCATAGTTGCCTCATTATGGCAATTCTAATACATTACATGCAAAGAATATCACAAAATATCTGTTTACTCAGTGGTATTTGAATTGCAGAGGTTTCTGTAGTGTAGTGGTTATCATGTTCGCCTAACACGTGAAAGGTCCCTGGTTCAAAACCAGGCAGAAACATAGGTCTCTGGTTTTAATAGTTGCCTCATTATGGGATTTCAAATACATTAAAGGAATATCCTTAAATTTCTGTTCATTCATTGTACATGCTTCAATGAGCAGTTTCTATAGTGTAGTGCTTATCAAGCATGTCTCTAATGCAAAAGGTCCCCGATTCGTAACAGAGAACTCCACTTTTCATGAATGCCTCATTATGAGAATTCTAATACGTCACATGCAAAGAATATCACAAAAAATCTGTTTACTCAGTGGTATTTCAAAAACAGAGGTTTCTGTAGTGTAGTGGTTATCACGTTCGCCTAACACGCGAAAGGTACCTGGTTCAAAAGCAGGTAGAAACATAGTTCTCTGGTTTTAATAGTTGCCTCATTATGGGATTTCAAATACATTAAAGGAATATCCTTAAAATTCTGTTCATTCATTGTACATGCTTCATGAGCAGTTTCTATAGTGTAGTGCTTATCAAGCATGTCTCTAATGCAAAAGGTCCCCGATTCGTAACAGAGAACTCCACTTTTCATGAATGCCTCATTATGGGAATTCTAATACACTACATGCAAAGAATATCACAAAAAATCTGTTTACTGAGTGTTATTCGTAAATCAGAGGTTTCTGTAGTGTAGTGGTTATCACGTTCACCTAACACGCGAAAGGTCCCTGGTTCAAAAACAGGCAGAAACATAGTTCTCTGATTTTTATAGTTGCCTCATTATGGCAATTCTAATACATTACATGCAAAGAATATCACAAAATATCTGTTTACTCAGTGGTATTTGAAAAACAGAGGTTTCTGTAGTGTAGTGGTTATCACGTTCGCCTAACACGCGAAAGGTCCCTGGTTCAAAACCAGGCAGAAACATAGTTCTCTGATTTTAATAGTTGCCTCATTATGGGATTTCAAATACATTAAAGGAATATCCAAAATTCTGTTTATTCATTGTACATGCTTCATGAGCAGTTTCTATAGTGTAGTGCTTATCAAGCATGTCTCTAATGCAAAAGGTCCCGATTCGTAACAGGAGAACTCCACTTTTCATGAATGCCTCATTATGGGAATTCTAATACACTACATGCAAAGAATATCACAAAATATCTGTTTACTCAGTGTTTTTTGTAAAACAGAGGTTTCTGTAGTGTAGTGGTTATCACGTTCGCCTAACACGCGAAAGGTCCCTGGTTCAAAACCAGGCAGAAACATAGGTCTCTGATTTTAATAGTTGCCTCATTATGGGATTTCAAATACATTAAAGGAATATCACTTAAAATTCTGTTCATTCATTGTACATGCTTCAATGAGCAGTTTCTATAGTGTAGTGCTTATCAAGCATGTCTCTAATGCAAAAGGTCCCTGATTCGTAACAGAGAACTCCACTTTTCATGAATGCCTCATTATGGGAATTCTAATACAGTACATGCAAAGAATATCACAAAAAATCTGTTTACTCATTGGTATTTGAAAAACAGAGGTTTCTGTAGTGTAGTGGTTATCACGTTCGCCTAACACGCGAAAGGTCCCTGGTTCAAAACCAGGCAGAAACATATTTCTCTGATTTTAATAGTTGCCTCATTATGGCAATTCTAATACATTACATGCAAAGAATATCACAAAATATCTGTTTACTCAGTGGTATTTGTAAAGCAGAGGTTTCTGTAGTGTAGTGGTTATCACGTTCGCCTAACACGCGAAAGGTCCCTGGTTCAAAACCAGGCAGAAACATAGTTCTCTTATTTTAATAGTTGCCTCATTATGGGAATTCTAATACATTACATGCAAAGAATATCACAAAATATCTGTTTACTCAGTGGTATTTGAAAAACAGAGGTTTCTGTAGTGTAGTGGTTATCACGTTCGCCTAACACGCGAAAGGTCCCTGGTTCAAAACCAGGCAGAAACATAGGTCTCTGATTTTTAATAGTTGCCTCATTATGGGATTTAAATACATCAAAGGAATATCCTTAAAATTCTGTTCATTCATTGTACATGCTTCAATGAGCAGTTTCTATAGTGTAGTGCTTATCAAGCATGTCTCTAATGCAAAAGGTCCCCGATTCGTAACAGAGAACTCCACTTTTCATGAATGCCTCATTATGGGAATTCTAATACAGTACATGCAAAGAATATCACAAAAAATCTGTTTACTCAGCGTTATTCGTAAAGCAGAGGTTTCTGTAGTGTAGTGGTTATCATGTTCGCCTAACACGCGAAAGGTCCCTGGTTCAAAACCAGGCAGAAACAGCGTTCTTTTAATTTTCATAGCAGCCTCATTATGGGCAATTCTAATACAGTACATGCAAAGAATATCACAAAATATCTGTTTACTCAGTGGTATTTGAAAAACAGAGGTTTCTGTAGTGTAGTGGTTATCACGTTCGCCTAACACGCGAAAGGTCCCTGGTTCAAAACCAGGCAGAAACATAGTTCTCTGATTTTAATATTTGCCTCATTATGGCAATTCTAATATATTACATGCAAAGAATATCACAAAATATCTGTTTACTCAGTGGTATTTGAAAACAGAGGTTTCTGTAGTGTAGTGGTTATCACGTTCGCCTAACACGCGAAAGGTCCCTGGTTCAAAACCAGGCAGAAACATATTTCTCTGATTTTAATAGTTGCCTCATTATGGCAATTCTAATACATTACATGCAAAGAATATCACAAAATATCTGTTTACTCAGTGTAATTTGAAAAACAGAGGTTTCTGTAGTGTAGTGGTTATCACGTTCGCCTAACACGCGAAAGGTCCCTGGTTCAAAACCAGGCAGAAACATAGTTCTCTGATTTTAATAGTTGCCTCATTATGGGATTTCAAATACATTAAAGGAATATCCTTAAAATTCTGTTCATTCATTGTACATGCTTCAATGAGCAGTTTCTATAGTGTAGTGCTTATCAAGCATGTCTCTAATGCAAAAGGTCCCCGATTCGTAACAGAGAACTCCACTTTTCATGAATGCCTCATTATGGGAATTCTAATACAGTACATGCAAAGAATATCACAAAAAATCTGTTTACTCAGCTGTTATTCGTAAAGCAGAGGTTTCTGTAGTGTAGTGGTTATCACGTTCGCCTAACACGCGAAAGGTCCCTGGTTCAAAACCAGGCAGAAACATAGTTCTCTTATTTTAATAGTTGCCTCATTATGGCAATTCTAATACATTACATGCAAAGAATATCACAAAATATCTGTTTACTCAGTGGTATTTGAAAAACAGAGGTTTCTGTAGTGTAGTGGTTATCACGTTCGCCTAACACGCGAAAGGTCCCTGGTTCAAAACCAGGCAGAAACATATTCTCTGATAATAGTTGCCTCATTATGGCAATTCTAATACATTATATGCAAAGAATATCACAAAATATCTGTTTACTCAGTGGTATTTGAAAAGCAGAGGTTTCTGTAGTGTAGTGGTTATCACGTTAGCCTAACACGCGAAAGGTCCCTGGTTCAAAACCAGGCAGAAACATAGTTTCATTTTTTAATAGTTGCCTCATTATGGGATTTCAAATACATTAAAGGAATATCCTTAAAATTCTGTTCATTCATTGTACATGCTTCAATGAGCAGTTTCTATAGTGTAGTGCTTATCAAGCATGTCTCTAATGCAAAAGGTCCCCGATTCGTAACAGAGAACTCCACTTTTCATGAATGCCTCATTATGGGAATTCTAATACAGTACATGCAAAGAATATCACAAAAAATCTGTTTACTCAGCTTTATTCATAAAGCAGAGGTTTCTGTAGTGTAGTGGTTATCATGTTCGCCTAACACGCGAAAGGTCCCTGGTTCAAAACCAGGCAGAGACAGCGTTCTTTTAATTTCATAGCAACCTCATTATGGGAATTCTAATACAGTACATGCAAAGAATATCACAAAATATCTGTTTACTCAGTGGTATTTGAAAAACAGAGGTTTCTGTAGTGTAGTGGTTATCACGTTCGCCTAACACGCGAAAGGTCCCTGGTTCAAAACCAGGCAGAAACATAGTTCTCTGATTTTAATAGTTGCCTCATTATGGCAATTCTAATACATTACATGCAAAGAATATCACAAAATATCTGTTTACTCAGTGGTATTTGAAAAACAGAGGTTTCTGTAGTGTAGTGGTTATCACGTTCGCCTAACACGCGAAAGGTCCCTGGTTCAAAACCAGGCAGAAACATAGTTCTCTGATTTTAATAGTTGCCTCATTATGGCAATTCTAATACATTACATGCAAAGAATATCACAAAATATCTGTTTACTCAGTGGTATTTGAAAAACAGAGGTTTCTGTAGTGTAGTGGTTATCACGTTCGCCTAACACGCGAAAGGTCCCTGGTTCAAAACCAGGCAGAAACATAGTTCTCTGATTTTAATAGTTGCCTCATTATGGGATTTCAAAATACATTAAAGGAATATCCTTAAAATTCTGTTCATTCATTGTACATGCTTCAATGAGCAGTTTCTATAGTGTAGTGCTTATCAAGCATGTCTCTAATGCAAAAGGTCCCCGATTCGTAACAGAGAACTACACTTTTCATGAATGCCTCATTATGGGAATTCTAATACATTACATGCAAAGAATATCACAAAAAATCTGTTTACTCAGTGTTATTTGTAAAACAGAGGTTTCTGTAGTGTAGTGGTTATCACGTTCGCCTAACACGCGAAAGGTCCCTGGTTCAAAACCAGGCAGAGACATAGTTCTCTTATTTTAATAGTTGCCTCATTATGGCAATTCTAATACATTACATGCAAAGAATATCACAAAATATCTGTTTACTCAGTGGTATTTGAATAGCAGAGGTTTCTGTAGTGTAGTGGTTATCACGTTCGCCTAACACGCGAAAGGTCCCTGGTTCAAAACCAGGCAGAAACATATTTCTCTGATTTTAATAGTTGCCTCATTATGGCAATTCTAATACATTACATGCAAAGAATATCACAAAATATCTGTTTACTCAGTGTAATTTGAAAAACAGAGGTTTCTGTAGTGTAGTGGTTATCACGTTCGCCTAACACGCGAAAGGTCCCTGGTTCAAAACCAGGCAGAAACATAGTTTCATTTTTTTAATAGTTGCCTCATTATGGGATTTAAAATACATTAAAGGAATATCCTTAAAATTCTGTTCATTCATTGTACATGCTTCAATGAGCAGTTTCTATAGTGTAGTGCTTATCAAGCATGTCTCTAATGCAAAAGGTCCCCGATTCGTAACAGAGAACTCCACTTTTCATGAATGCCTCATTATGGGAATTCTAATACAGTACATGCAAAGAATATCACAAAAAATCTGTTTACTCAGCTTTATTCGTAAAGCAGAGGTTTCTGTAGTGTAGTGGTTATCACGTTCGCCTAACACGCGAAAGGTCCCTGGTTCAAAACCAGGCAGAGACATAGTTCTCTGATTTTAATAGTAGCCTCATTATGGGAATTCTAATACAGTACATGCAAAGAATATCACAAAATATCTGTTTACTCAGTGGTATTTGAAAACAGAGGTTTCTGTAGTGTAGTGGTTATCACGTTGCTAACCGGAAAGGCTCGCTTCAAAACCAGGCGTATTTAATAGTTGCCTTGGGATTCATACAAAAAATTTTCAGTCATGTACACAATAGTTTCTTTCAAGATGTTTCTAATGAGATGCCTCATTATGGGAATTCTAATACAGTACATGCAAAGAATATCACAAAAAATCTGTTTACTCAGTGTTATTTGTAAAGCAGAGGTTTCTGTAGTGTAGTGGTTATCATGTTCGCCTAACACGCGAAAGGTCCCTGGTTCAAAACCAGGCAGAGACATCGTTCTCTTAATTTAATAGTAGCCTCATTATGGGAATTCTAATACATTACATGCAAAGAATATCACAAAATATCTGTTTACTCAGTGGTATTTGAAAAACAGAGGTTTCTGTAGTGTAGTGGTTATCACGTTCGCCTAACACGCGAAAGGTCCCTGGTTCAAAACCAGGCAGAAACATATTTCTCTGATTTTAATAGTTGCCTCATTATGGCAATTCTAATACATTACATGCAAAGAATATCACAAAATATCTGTTTACTCAGTGGAATTTGAAAAACAGAGGTTTCTGTAGTGTAGTGGTTATCACGTTCGCCTAACACGCGAAAGGTCCCTGGTTCAAAACCAGGCAGAAACATAGTTTCTTTTTAATAGTTGCCTCATTATGGGATTTAAAATACATTAAAGGAATATCCTTAAAATTCTGTTCATTCATTGTACATGCTTCAATGAGCAGTTTCTATAGTGTAGTGCTTATCAAGCATGTCTCTAATGCAAAAGGTCCCCGATTCGTAACAGAGAACTCCACTTTTCATGAATGCCTCATTATGGGAATTCTAATACAGTACATGCAAAGAATATCACAAAAAATCTGTTTACTCAGCGTTATTCGTAAAGCAGAGGTTTCTGTAGTGTAGTGGTTATCACGTTCGCCTAACACGCGAAAGGTCCCTGGTTCAAAACCAGGCAGAGACAGAGTTCTCTGATTTTAATAGTTGCCTCATTATGGGAATTCTAATACAGTACATGCAAAGAATATCACAAAATATCTGTTTACTCAGTGGTATTTGAAAAACAGAGGTTTCTGTAGTGTAGTGGTTATCACGTTCAGCCTAACACGCGAAAGGTCCCTGGTTCAAAACCAGGCAGAAACATATTCTCTGATTTTAATAGTTGCCTCATTATGGCAATTCTAATACATTATATGCAAAGAATATCACAAAATATCTGTTTACTCAGTGGTATTTGAAAAACAGAGGTTTCTGTAGTGTAGTGGTTATCACGTTCGCCTAACACGCGAAAGGTCCCTGGTTCAAAACCAGGCAGAAACATAGTTCTCTGATTTTAATAGTTGCCTCATTATGGAAAAAAGAAAAATTCTTTATTATTAATTAAGAGAGTTTCTATAGTGTAGTGTTATAATGTTTAATGCAAAAGGTCCCTGATTGAAAGACCCACTTTCATAATGCCTCATTATGGGAATTCTAATACAGTACATGCAAAGAATATCACAAAATATCTGTTTACTCAGTGGTATTTGAATAGCAGAGGTTTCTGTAGTGTAGTGGTTATCATGTTCGCCTAACACGCGAAAGGTCCCTGGTTCAAAACCAGGCAGAAACATAGTTCTCTTATTTTAATAGTTGCCTCATTATGGCAATTCTAATACATTACATGCAAAGAATATCACAAAATATCTGTTTACTCAGTGGAATTTGAAAAACAGAGGTTTCTGTAGTGTAGTGGTTATCACGTTCGCCTAACACGCGAAAGGTCCCTGGTTCAAAACCAGGCAGAAACATAGTTTCATTTTTTAATAGTTGCCTCATTATGGGATTTAAAATACATTAAAGGAATATCCTTAAAATTCTGTTCATTCATTGTACATGCTTCAATGAGCAGTTTCTATAGTGTAGTGCTTATCAAGCATGTCTCTAATGCAAAAGGTCCCCGATTCGTAACAGAGAACTACACTTTTCATGAATGCCTCATTATGGGAATTCTAATACAGTACATGCAAAGAATATCACAAAAAATCTGTTTACTCAGCTTTATTCATAAAGCAGAGGTTTCTGTAGTGTAGTGGTTATCATGTTCGCCTAACACGCGAAAGGTCCCTGGTTCAAAACCAGGAAGAGACAGCGTTCTTTTAATTTCATAGCAACCTCATTATGGGAATTCTAATACAGTACATGCAAAGAATATCACAAAATATCTGTTTACTCAGTGGTATTTGAAAAACAGAGGTTTCTGTAGTGTAGTGGTTATCACGTTCAGCCTAACACGCGAAAGGTCCCTGGTTCAAAACCAGGCAGAAACATAGTTCTCTGATTTTAATAGTTGCCTCATTATGGCAATTCTAATACATTACATGCAAAGAATATCACAAAATATCTGTTTACTCAGTGGTATTTGAAAAACAGAGGTTTCTGTAGTGTAGTGGTTATCACGTTCGCCTAACACGCGAAAGGTCCCTGGTTCAAAACCAGGCAGAAACATAGTTCTCTTATTTTAATAGTTGCCTCATTATGGCAATTCTAATACATTACATGCAAAGAATATCACAAAATATCTGTTTACTCAGTGGAATTTGAAAAACAGAGGTTTCTGTAGTGTAGTGGTTATCACGTTCGCCTAACATGCGAAAGGTCCCTGGTTCAAAACCAGGCAGAAACATAGTTCTCTGATTTTTAATAGTTGCCTCATTATGGGATTTAAAATACATTAAAGGAATATCCTTAAAATTCTGTTCATTCATTGTACATGCTTCAATGAGCAGTTTCTATAGTGTAGTGCTTATCAAGCATGTCTCTAATGCAAAAGGTCCCCGATTCGTAACAGAGAACTCCACTTTTCATGAATGCCTCATTATGGGAATTCTAATACAGTACATGCAAAGAATATCACAAAAATATCTGTTTACTCAGCGGTATTTGAAAGCAGAGGTTTCTGTAGTGTAGTGGTTATCATGTTCGCCTAACAAGCGAAAGGTCCCTGGTTCAAAACCAGGCAGAAACATAGTTCTCTGATTTTAATAGTTGCCTCATTATGGCAATTCTAATACATTACATGCAAAGAATATCACAAAATATCTGTTTACTCAGTGGTATTTGAATAGCAGAGGTTTCTGTAGTGTAGTGGTTATCACGTTCGCCTAACACGCGAAAGGTCCCTGGTTCAAAACCAGGCAGAAACATATTTCTCTTATTTTAATAGTTGCCTCATTATGGCAATTCTAATACATTACATGCAAAGAATATCACAAAATATCTGTTTACTCAGTGTAATTTGAAAAACAGAGGTTTCTGTAGTGTAGTGGTTATCACGTTCGCCTAACACGCGAAAGGTCCCTGGTTCAAAACCAGGCAGAAACATAGTTTCATTTTTTAATAGTTGCCTCATTATGGGATTTAAAATACATTAAAGGAATATCCTTAAAATTCTGTTCATTCATTGTACATGCTTCAATGAGCAGTTTCTATAGTGTAGTGCTTATCAAGCATGTCTCTAATGCAAAAGGTCCCCGATTCGTAACAGAGAACTACACTTTTCATGAATGCCTCATTATGGGAATTCTAATACAGTACATGCAAAGAATATCACAAAAAATCTGTTTACTCAGCTTTATTCATAAAGCAGAGGTTTCTGTAGTGTAGTGGTTATCATGTTCGCCTAACACGCGAAAGGTCCCTGGTTCAAAACCAGGAAGAGACAGCGTTCTTTTAATTTCATAGCAACCTCATTATGGGAATTCTAATACAGTACATGCAAAGAATATCACAAAATATCTGTTTACTCAGTGGTATTTGAAAAACAGAGGTTTCTGTAGTGTAGTGGTTATCACGTTCGCCTAACACGCGAAAGGTCCCTGGTTCAAAACCAGGCAGAAACATAGTTCTCTGATTTTAATAGTTGCCTCATTATGGCAATTCTAATACATTACATGCAAAGAATATCACAAAATATCTGTTTACTCAGTGGTATTTGAATAAACAGAGGTTTCTGTAGTGTAGTGGTTATCACGTTCGCCTAACACGCGAAAGGTCCCTGGTTCAAAACCAGGCAGAAACATAGTTCTCTGATTTTAATAGTTGCCTCATTATGGCAATTCTAATACATTACATGCAAAGAATATCACAAAATATCTGTTTACTCAGTGGAATTTGAAAAGCAGAGGTTTCTGTAGTGTAGTGGTTATCACGTTCGCCTAACACGCGAAAGGTCCCTGGTTCAAAACCAGGCAGAAACATAGTTCTCTATTTTAATAGTTGCCTCATTATGGGATTTAAAATACATTAAAGGAATATCCTTAAAATTCTGTTCATTCATTGTACATGCTTCAATGAGCAGTTTCTATAGTGTAGTGCTTATCAAGCATGTCTCTAATGCAAAAGGTCCCCGATTCGTAACAGAGAACTACACTTTTCATGAATGCCTCATTATGGGAATTCTAATACAGTACATGCAAAGAATATCACAAAAATATCTGTTTACTCAGTGTTATTCATAAAGCAGAGGTTTCTGTAGTGTAGTGGTTATCACGTTCAGCCTAACACGCGAAAGGTCCCTGGTTCAAAACCAGGCAGAGACATAGTTCTCTGATTTTAATAGTTGCCTCATTATGGGAATTCTAATACAGTACATGCAAAGAATATCACAAAATATCTATTTACTCAGTGGTATTTGAAAAACAGAGGTTTCTGTAGTGTAGTGGTTATCACGTTCGCCTAACACGCGAAAGGTCCCTGGTTCAAAACCAGGCAGAAACATAGTTCTCTGATTTTAATAGTTGCCTCATTATGGCAATTCTAATACATTATATGCAAAGAATATCACAAAATATCTGTTTACTCAGTGTAATTTGAAAAACAGAGGTTTCTGTAGTGTAGTGGTTATCACGTTCGCCTAACACGCGAAAGGTCCCTGGTTCAAAACCAGGCAGAAACATAGTTTCATTTTTTAATAGTTGCCTCATTATGGGATTTAAAATACATTAAAGGAATATCCTTAAAATTCTGTTCATTCATTGTACATGCTTCAATGAGCAGTTTCTATAGTGTAGTGCTTATCAAGCATGTCTCTAATGCAAAAGGTCCCCGATTCGTAACAGAGAACTACACTTTTCATGAATGCCTCATTATGGGAATTCTAATACAGTACATGCAAAGAATATCACAAAAAATCTGTTTACTCAGCTTTATTCATAAAGCAGAGGTTTCTGTAGTGTAGTGGTTATCATGTTCGCCTAACACGCGAAAGGTCCCTGGTTCAAAACCAGGAAGAGACAGCGTTCTTTTAATTTCATAGCAACCTCATTATGGGAATTCTAATACAGTACATGCAAAGAATATCACAAAATATCTGTTTACTCAGTGGTATTTGAAAAACAGAGGTTTCTGTAGTGTAGTGGTTATCACGTTCGCCTAACACGCGAAAGGTCCCTGGTTCAAAACCAGGCAGAAACATAGTTCTCTGATTTTAATAGTTGCCTCATTATGGCAATTCTAATACATTACATGCAAAGAATATCACAAAATATCTGTTTACTCAGTGGTATTTGAAAAACAGAGGTTTCTGTAGTGTAGTGGTTATCACGTTCGCCTAACACGCGAAAGGTCCCTGGTTCAAAACCAGGCAGAAACATAGTTCTCTTATTTTAATAGTTGCCTCATTATGGCAATTCTAATACATTACATGCAAAGAATATCACAAAATATCTGTTTACTCAGTGGTATTTGAAAAACAGAGGTTTCTGTAGTGTAGTGGTTATCACGTTCGCCTAACACGCGAAAGGTCCCTGGTTCAAAACCAGGCAGAAACATAGTTCTCTTTTTTTAATAGTTGCCTCATTATGGGATTTAAAATACATTAAAGGAATATCCTTAAAATTCTGTTTATTCATTGTACATGCTTCAATGAGCAGTTTCTGTAGTGTAGTGCTTATCAAGCATGTCTCTAATGCAAAAGGTCCCCGATTCGTAACAGAGAACTCCACTTTTCATGAATGCCTCATTATGGGAATTCTAATACAGTACATGCAAAGAATATCACAAAAATATCTGTTTACTCAGCGGTATTTGTAAAGCAGAGGTTTCTGTAGTGTAGTGGTTATCACGTTCGCCTAACACGCGAAAGGTCCCTGGTTCAAAACCAGGCAGAGACATAGTTCTCTGATTTTAATAGTTGCCTCATTATGGGAATTCTAATACATTACATGCAAAGAATATCACAAAATATCTGTTTACTCAGCTTGGTATTTGAAAACCAGAGGTTTCTGTAGTGTAGTGGTTATCACGTTCGCCTAACACGCGAAAGGTCCCTGGTTCAAAACCAGGCAGAAACATAGTTCTCTGATTTTAATAGTTGCCTCATTATGGCAATTCTAATACATTACATGCAAAGAATATCACAAAATATCTGTTTACTCAGTGGTATTTGAAAAGCAGAGGTTTCTGTAGTGTAGTGATTATCACGTTCGCCTAACACGCGAAAGGTCCCTGGTTCAAAACCAGGCAGAAACATATTTCTCTGATTTTAATAGTTGCCTCATTATGGCAATTCTAATACATTACATGCAAAGAATATCACAAAATATCTGTTTACTCAGTGTAATTTGAAAAACAGAGGTTTCTGTAGTGTAGTGGTTATCACGTTCGCCTAACACGCGAAAGGTCCCTGGTTCAAAACCAGGCAGAAACATAGTTTCATTTTTTAAATAGTTGCCTCATTATGGGATTTAAAATACATTAAAGGAATATCCTTAAAATTCTGTTCATTCATTGTACATGCTTCAATGAGCAGTTTCTATAGTGTAGTGCTTATCAAGCATGTCTCTAATGCAAAAGGTCCCCGATTCGTAACAGAGAACTACACTTTTCATGAATGCCTCATTATGGGAATTCTAATACAGTACATGCAAAGAATATCACAAAAAATCTGTTTACTCAGCTTTATTCATAAAGCAGAGGTTTCTGTAGTGTAGTGGTTATCATGTTCGCCTAACACGCGAAAGGTCCCTGGTTCAAAACCAGGAAGAGACAGCGTTCTTTTAATTTCATAGCAACCTCATTATGGGAATTCTAATACAGTACATGCAAAGAATATCACAAAATATCTGTTTACTCAGTGGTATTTGAAAAACAGAGGTTTCTGTAGTGTAGTGGTTATCACGTTCGCCTAACACGCGAAAGGTCCCTGGTTCAAAACCAGGCAGAAACATAGTTCTCTGATTTTAATAGTTGCCTCATTATGGCAATTCTAATACATTACATGCAAAGAATATCACAAAATATCTGTTTACTCAGTGGTATTTGAATAGCAGAGGTTTCTGTAGTGTAGTGGTTATCACGTTCGCCTAACACGCGAAAGGTCCCTGGTTCAAAACCAGGCAGAAACATAGTTCTCTGATTTTAATAGTTGCCTCATTATGGCAATTCTAATACATTACATGCAAAGAATATCACAAAATATCTGTTTACTCAGTGGTATTTGAAAAACAGAGGTTTCTGTAGTGTAGTGGTTATCACGTTCGCCTAACACGCGAAAGGTCCCTGGTTCAAAACCAGGCAGAAACATAGTTTCATTTTTTAATAGTTGCCTCATTATGGGATTTAAAATACATTAAAGGAATATCCTTAAAATTCTGTTCATTCATTGTACATGCTTCAATGAGCAGTTTCTATAGTGTAGTGCTTATCAAGCATGTCTCTAATGCAAAAGGTCCCCGATTCGTAACAGAGAACTACACTTTTCATGAATGCCTCATTATGGGAATTCTAATACAGTACATGCAAAGAATATCACAAAAATCTGTTTACTCAGCTTTATTCATAAAGCAGAGGTTTCTGTAGTGTAGTGGTTATCACGTTCGCCTAACACGCGAAAGGTCCCTGGTTCAAAACCAGGCAGAGACATAGTTCTCTGATTTTAATAGTTGCCTCATTATGGGCAATTCTAATACATTACATGCAAAGAATATCACAAAATATCTGTTTACTCAGTGGTATTTGAAAAACAGAGGTTTCTGTAGTGTAGTGGTTATCACGTTCGCCTAACACGCGAAAGGTCCCTGGTTCAAAACCAGGCAGAAACATAGTTCTCTTATTTTAATAGTTGCCTCATTATGGCAATTCTAATACATTACATGCAAAGAATATCACAAAATATCTGTTTACTCAGTGGTATTTGAAAAGCAGAGGTTTCTGTAGTGTAGTGGTTATCACGTTCAGCCTAACACGCGAAAGGTCCCTGGTTCAAAACCAGGCAGAAACATATTCTCTGATTTTAATAGTTGCCTCATTATGGCAATTCTAATACATTATATGCAAAGAATATCACAAAATATCTGTTTACTCAGTGGAATTTGAAAAACAGAGGTTTCTGTAGTGTAGTGGTTATCACGTTCGCCTAACACGCGAAAGGTCCCTGGTTCAAAACCAGGCAGAAACATAGTTTCATTTTTTAATAGTTGCCTCATTATGGGATTTAAAATACATTAAAGGAATATCCTTAAAATTCTGTTCATTCATTGTACATGCTTCAATGAGCAGTTTCTATAGTGTAGTGCTTATCAAGCATGTCTCTAATGCAAAAGGTCCCCGATTCGTAACAGAGAACTACACTTTTCATGAATGCCTCATTATGGGAATTCTAATACAGTACATGCAAAGAATATCACAAAAAATCTGTTTACTCAGCTTTATTCATAAAGCAGAGGTTTCTGTAGTGTAGTGGTTATCATGTTCGCCTAACACGCGAAAGGTCCCTGGTTCAAAACCAGGAAGAGACAGCGTTCTTTTAATTTCATAGCAACCTCATTATGGGAATTCTAATACAGTACATGCAAAGAATATCACAAAATATCTATTTACTCAGTGGTATTTGAAAAACAGAGGTTTCTGTAGTGTAGTGGTTATCACGTTCGCCTAACACGCGAAAGGTCCCTGGTTCAAAACCAGGCAGAAACATATTCTCTGATTTTAATAGTTGCCTCATTATGGCAATTCTAATACATTACATGCAAAGAATATCACAAAATATCTGTTTACTCAGTGGTATTTGAAAAACAGAGGTTTCTGTAGTGTAGTGGTTATCACGTTCGCCTAACACGCGAAAGGTCCCTGGTTCAAAACCAGGCAGAAACATAGTTTCATTTTTTAATAGTTGCCTCATTATGGGATTTAAAATACATTAAAGGAATATCCTTAAAATTCTGTTCATTCATTGTACATGCTTCAATGAGCAGTTTCTATAGTGTAGTGCTTATCAAGCATGTCTCTAATGCAAAAGGTCCCCGATTCGTAACAGAGAACTACACTTTTCATGAATGCCTCATTATGGGAATTCTAATACAGTACATGCAAAGAATATCACAAAATATCTATTTACTCAGTGGTATTTGAAAAACAGAGGTTTCTGTAGTGTAGTGGTTATCACGTTCGCCTAACACGCGAAAGGTCCCTGGTTCAAAACCAGGCAGAAACATATTTCTCTGATTTTAATAGTTGCCTCATTATGGCAATTCTAATACATTATATGCAAAGAATATCACAAAATATCTGTTTACTCAGTGGTATTTGAATAGCAGAGGTTTCTGTAGTGTAGTGGTTATCACGTTCGCCTAACACGCGAAAGGTCCCTGGTTCAAAACCAGGCAGAAACATAGTTCTCTTTTTAATAGTTGCCTCATTATGGGATTTAAAATACATTAAAGGAATATCCTTAAAATTCTGTTCATTCATTGTACATGCTTCAATGAGCAGTTTCTATAGTGTAGTGCTTATCAAGCATGTCTCTAATGCAAAAGGTCCCCGATTCGTAACAGAGAACTACACTTTTCATGAATGCCTCATTATGGGAATTCTAATACAGTACATGCAAAGAATATCACAAAAATATCTGTTTACTCAGCTGTTATTCATAAAGCAGAGGTTTCTGTAGTGTAGTGGTTATCATGTTCGCCTAACACGCGAAAGGTCCCTGGTTCAAAACCAGGCAGAGACAGAGTTCTCTATTTTAATAGTAGCCTCATTATGGGCAATTCTAATACAGTACATGCAAAGAATATCACAAAATATCTGTTTACTCAGTGGTATTTGAAAAACAGAGGTTTCTGTAGTGTAGTGGTTATCACGTTCGCCTAACACGCGAAAGGTCCCTGGTTCAAAACCAGGCAGAAACATATTTCTCTGATTTTAATAGTTGCCTCATTATGGCAATTCTAATACATTACATGCAAAGAATATCACAAAATATCTGTTTACTCAGTGGAATTTGAAAAACAGAGGTTTCTGTAGTGTAGTGGTTATCACGTTCAGCCTAACACGCGAAAGGTCCCTGGTTCAAAACCAGGCAGAAACATAGTTTCATTTTTTAATAGTTGCCTCATTATGGGATTTAAAATACATTAAAGGAATATCCTTAAAATTCTGTTCATTCATTGTACATGCTTCAATGAGCAGTTTCTATAGTGTAGTGCTTATCAAGAATGTCTCTAATGCAAAAGGTCCCCGATTCGTAACAGAGAACTACACTTTTCATGAATGCCTCATTATGGGAATTCTAATACAGTACATGCAAAGAATATCACAAAATATCTGTTTACTCAGCTTGTATTTGATAAAGCAGAGGTTTCTGTAGTGTAGTGGTTATCATGTTCGCCTAACACGCGAAAGGTCCCTGGTTCAAAACCAGGCAGAAACATAGTTCTCTGATTTTAATAGTTGCCTCATTATGGGAATTCTAATACATTACATGCAAAGAATATCACAAAATATCTGTTTACTCAGTGGTATTTGAAAAACAGAGGTTTCTGTAGTGTAGTGGTTATCACGTTCGCCTAACACGCGAAAGGTCCCTGGTTCAAAACCAGGCAGAAACATAGTTTCTGATTTTTAATAGTTGCCTCATTATGGGATTTAAAATACATTAAAGGAATATCTAAAATTCTGTTCATTCATTGTACATGCTTCAATGAGCAGTTTCTATAGTGTAGTGCTTATCAAGCATTTCTAAGCAAAAGGTCCCTGATTCGTAACAGAGAACTCACTTTTCATGAATGCCTCATTATGGGAATTCTAATACAGTACATGCAAAGAATATCACAAAAATATCTGTTTACTCAGCTGTTATTAAAAAGCAGAGGTTTCTGTAGTGTAGTGGTTATCATGTTCGCCTAACACGCGAAAGGTCCCTGGTTCAAAACCAGGCAGAGACATAGTTCTCTGATTTTAATAGTTGCCTCATTATGGGAATTCTAATACATTACATGCAAAGAATATCACAAAATATCTGTTTACTCAGTGGTATTTGAAAAGCAGAGGTTTCTGTAGTGTAGTGGTTATCACGTTCAGCCTAACACGCGAAAGGTCCCTGGTTCAAAACCAGGCAGAAACATATTTCTCTGATTTTAATAGTTGCCTCATTATGGCAATTCTAATACATTACATGCAAAGAATATCACAAAATATCTGTTTACTCAGTGGAATTTGAAAAACAGAGGTTTCTGTAGTGTAGTGGTTATCACGTTCGCCTAACACGCGAAAGGTCCCTGGTTCAAAACCAGGCAGAAACATAGTTTCAATTTTTAATAGTTGCCTCATTATGGGATTTAAAATACATTAAAGGAATATCCTTAAAATTCTGTTCATTCATTGTACATGCTTCAATGAGCAGTTTCTATAGTGTAGTGCTTATCAAGCATGTCTCTAATGCAAAAGGTCCCCGATTCGTAACAGAGAACTACACTTTTCATGAATGCCTCATTATGGGAATTCTAATACAGTACATGCAAAGAATATCACAAAAAATCTGTTTACTCAGCTTTATTCATAAAGCAGAGGTTTCTGTAGTGTAGTGGTTATCATGTTCGCCTAACACGCGAAAGGTCCCTGATTCAAAACCAGGAAGAGACAGAGTTCTCTTTATTTCATAGTAGCCTCATTATGGGAATTCTAATACAGTACATGCAAAGAATATCACAAAATATCTGTTTACTCAGTGGTATTTGAAAAACAGAGGTTTCTGTAGTGTAGTGGTTATCACGTTCGCCTAACACGCGAAAGGTCCCTGGTTCAAAACCAGGCAGAAACATATTTCTCTGATTTTAATAGTTGCCTCATTATGGCAATTCTAATACATTACATGCAAAGAATATCACAAAATATCTGTTTACTCAGTGGTATTTGAAAAACAGAGGTTTCTGTAGTGTAGTGGTTATCACGTTCGCCTAACACGCGAAAGGTCCCTGGTTCAAAACCAGGCAGAAACATAGTTCTCTTTTTAATAGTTGCCTCATTATGGGATTTAAAATACATTAAAGGAATATCCTTAAAATTCTGTTATTATTGTAATGCTTAATGAGCAGTTTCTATAGTGTAGTGCTTATCAAGCATGTCTCTAATGCAAAAGGTCCCCGATTCGTAACAGAGAACTCACTTTTCATGAATGCCTCATTATGGGAATTCTAATACAGTACATGCAAAGAATATCACAAAAAATCTGTTTACTCAGCGTTATTGAAAAGCAGAGGTTTCTGTAGTGTAGTGGTTATCACGTTCGCCTAACACGCGAAAGGTCCCTGGTTCAAAACCAGGCAGAAACAGAGTTCTCTGATTTTTAATAGTAGCCTCATTATGGGAATTCTAATACAGTACATGCAAAGAATATCACAAAATATCTATTTACTCAGTGGTATTTGAAAAACAGAGGTTTCTGTAGTGTAGTGGTTATCACGTTCGCCTAACACGCGAAAGGTCCCTGGTTCAAAACCAGGCAGAAACATATTTCTCTGATTTTAATAGTTGCCTCATTATGGCAATTCTAATACATTATATGCAAAGAATATCACAAAATATCTGTTTACTCAGTGGTAATTTGAAAAACAGAGGTTTCTGTAGTGTAGTGGTTATCACGTTCGCCTAACACGCGAAAGGTCCCTGGTTCAAAACCAGGCAGAAACATAGTTTCATTTTTTAATAGTTGCCTCATTATGGGATTTAAAATACATTAAAGGAATATCCTTAAAATTCTGTTCATTCATTGTACATGCTTCAATGAGCAGTTTCTATAGTGTAGTGCTTATCAAGCATGTCTCTAATGCAAAAGGTCCCCGATTCGTAACAGAGAACTACACTTTTCATGAATGCCTCATTATGGGAATTCTAATACAGTACATGCAAAGAATATCACAAAAAATCTGTTTACTCAGCTTTATTCATAAAGCAGAGGTTTCTGTAGTGTAGTGGTTATCATGTTCGCCTAACACGCGAAAGGTCCCTGATTCAAAACCAGGAAGAGACAGCGTTCTTTTAATTTCATAGCAACCTCATTATGGGAATTCTAATACAGTACATGCAAAGAATATCACAAAATATCTATTTACTCAGTGGTATTTGAAAAACAGAGGTTTCTGTAGTGTAGTGGTTATCACGTTCGCCTAACACGCGAAAGGTCCCTGGTTCAAAACCAGGCAGAAACATATTTCTCTGATTTTAATAGTTGCCTCATTATGGCAATTCTAATACATTACATGCAAAGAATATCACAAAATATCTGTTTACTCAGTGGTATTTGAATAGCAGAGGTTTCTGTAGTGTAGTGGTTATCACGTTCGCCTAACACGCGAAAGGTCCCTGGTTCAAAACCAGGCAGAAACATAGTTCTCTGATTTTAATAGTTGCCTCATTATGGCAATTCTAATACATTACATGCAAAGAATATCACAAAATATCTGTTTACTCAGTGGTATTTGAAAAACAGAGGTTTCTGTAGTGTAGTGGTTATCACGTTCGCCTAACACGCGAAAGGTCCCTGGTTCAAAACCAGGCAGAAACATATTTCTCTGATTTTAATAGTTGCCTCATTATGGCAATTCTAATACATTACATGCAAAGAATATCACAAAATATCTGTTTACTCAGTGTATTTGAAAAACAGAGGTTTCTGTAGTGTAGTGGTTATCACGTTCGCCTAACACGCGAAAGGTCCCTGGTTCAAAACCAGGCAGAAACATAGTTTCATTTTTTAATAGTTGCCTCATTATGGGATTTAAAATACATTAAAGGAATATCCTTAAAATTCTGTTCATTCATTGTACATGCTTCAATGAGCAGTTTCTATAGTGTAGTGCTTATCAAGCATGTCTCTAATGCAAAAGGTCCCCGATTCGTAACAGAGAACTACACTTTTCATGAATGCCTCATTATGGGAATTCTAATACAGTACATGCAAAGAATATCACAAAAAATCTGTTTACTCAGCTTTATTCATAAAGCAGAGGTTTCTGTAGTGTAGTGGTTATCATGTTCGCCTAACACGCGAAAGGTCCCTGGTTCAAAACCAGGAAGAGACAGCGTTCTTTTAATTTCATAGTAACCTCATTATGGGAATTCTAATACATTACATGCAAAGAATATCACAAAATATCTGTTTACTCAGTGGTATTTGAAAAACAGAGGTTTCTGTAGTGTAGTGGTTATCACGTTCGCCTAACACGCGAAAGGTCCCTGGTTCAAAACCAGGCAGAAACATAGTTTCTCTGATTTTAATAGTTGCCTCATTATGGCAATTCTAATACATTACATGCAAAGAATATCACAAAATATCTGTTTACTCAGTGGTCATTTGAAAAGCAGAGGTTTCTGTAGTGTAGTGGTTATCACGTTCAGCCTAACACGCGAAAGGTCCCTGGTTCAAAACCAGGCAGAAACATAGTTTCATTTTTTAATAGTTGCCTCATTATGGGATTTAAAATACATTAAAGGAATATCCTTAAAATTTTGTTCATTCATTGTACATGCTTCAATGAGCAGTTTCTATAGTGTAGTGCTTATCAAGCATGTCTCTAATGCAAAAGGTCCCCGATTCGTAACAGAGAACTACACTTTTCATGAATGCCTCATTATGGGAATTCTAATACAGTACATGCAAAGAATATCACAAAAATCTGTTTACTCAGCTTTATTCATAAAGCAGAGGTTTCTGTAGTGTAGTGGTTATCATGTTCGCCTAACACGCGAAAGGTCCCTGATTCAAAACCAGGAAGAGACAGCGTTCTTTTAATTTCATAGCAACCTCATTATGGGAATTCTAATACAGTACATGCAAAGAATATCACAAAATATCTGTTTACTCAGTGGTATTTGAAAAACAGAGGTTTCTGTAGTGTAGTGGTTATCACGTTCGCCTAACACGCGAAAGGTCCCTGGTTCAAAACCAGGCAGAAACATATTTCTCTGATTTTAATAGTTGCCTCATTATGGCAATTCTAATACATTACATGCAAAGAATATCACAAAATATCTGTTTACTCAGTGGTATTTGAATAGCAGAGGTTTCTGTAGTGTAGTGGTTATCACGTTCGCCTAACACGCGAAAGGTCCCTGGTTCAAAACCAGGCAGAAACATAGTTCTCTTATTTTAATAGTTGCCTCATTATGGCAATTCTAATACATTACATGCAAAGAATATCACAAAATATCTGTTTACTCAGTGGTATTTGAAAAACAGAGGTTTCTGTAGTGTAGTGGTTATCACGTTCGCCTAACACGCGAAAGGTCCCTGGTTCAAAACCAGGCAGAAACATATTTCTCTGATTTTAATAGTTGCCTCATTATGGCAATTCTAATACATTATATGCAAAGAATATCACAAAATATCTGTTTACTCAGTGTAATTTGAAAAACAGAGGTTTCTGTAGTGTAGTGGTTATCACGTTCAGCCTAACACGCGAAAGGTCCCTGGTTCAAAACCAGGCAGAAACATAGTTTCATTTTTTAATAGTTGCCTCATTATGGGATTTAAAATACATTAAAGGAATATCCTTAAAATTCTGTTCATTCATTGTACATGCTTCAATGAGCAGTTTCTATAGTGTAGTGCTTATCAAGCATGTCTCTAATGCAAAAGGTCCCCGATTCGTAACAGAGAACTACACTTTTCATGAATGCCTCATTATGGGAATTCTAATACAGTACATGCAAAGAATATCACAAAAAATCTGTTTACTCAGCTTTATTCATAAAGCAGAGGTTTCTGTAGTGTAGTGGTTATCATGTTCGCCTAACACGCGAAAGGTCCCTGGTTCAAAACCAGGAAGAGACAGCGTTCTTTTAATTTCATAGTAACCTCATTATGGGAATTCTAATACAGTACATGCAAAGAATATCACAAAATATCTGTTTACTCAGTGGTATTTGAAAAACAGAGGTTTCTGTAGTGTAGTGGTTATCACGTTCGCCTAACACGCGAAAGGTCCCTGGTTCAAAACCAGGCAGAAACATAGTTCTCTGATTTTAATAGTTGCCTCATTATGGCAATTCTAATACATTACATGCAAAGAATATCACAAAATATCTGTTTACTCAGTGGTATTTGAAAAAGCAGAGGTTTCTGTAGTGTAGTGGTTATCACGTTCGCCTAACACGCGAAAGGTCCCTGGTTCAAAACCAGGCAGAAACATAGTTCTCTTATTTTAATAGTTGCCTCATTATGGCAATTCTAATACATTACATGCAAAGAATATCACAAAATATCTGTTTACTCAGTGGTATTTGAAAAACAGAGGTTTCTGTAGTGTAGTGGTTATCACGTTCGCCTAACACGCGAAAGGTCCCTGGTTCAAAACCAGGCAGAAACATATTTCTCTGATTTTAATAGTTGCCTCATTATGGCAATTCTAATACATTATATGCAAAGAATATCACAAAATATCTGTTTACTCAGTGTAATTTGAAAAACAGAGGTTTCTGTAGTGTAGTGGTTATCACGTTCGCCTAACACGCGAAAGGTCCCTGGTTCAAAACCAGGCAGAAACATAGTTTCATTTTTTAATAGTTGCCTCATTATGGGATTTAAAATACATTAAAGGAATATCCTTAAAATTCTGTTCATTCATTGTACATGCTTCAATGAGCAGTTTCTATAGTGTAGTGCTTATCAAGCATGTCTCTAATGCAAAAGGTCCCCGATTCGTAACAGAGAACTACACTTTTCATGAATGCCTCATTATGGGAATTCTAATACAGTACATGCAAAGAATATCACAAAAAATCTGTTTACTCAGCTTTATTCATAAAGCAGAGGTTTCTGTAGTGTAGTGGTTATCATGTTCGCCTAACACGCGAAAGGTCCCTGATTCAAAACCAGGCAGAGACAGCGTTCTTTTAATTTCATAGCAACCTCATTATGGGAATTCTAATACAGTACATGCAAAGAATATCACAAAATATCTATTTACTCAGTGGTATTTGAAAAACAGAGGTTTCTGTAGTGTAGTGGTTATCACGTTTGCCTAACACGCGAAAGGTCCCTGGTTCAAAACCAGGCAGAAACATATTTCTCTGATTTTAATAGTTGCCTCATTATGGCAATTCTAATACATTACATGCAAAGAATATCACAAAATATCTGTTTACTCAGTGGTATTTGAATAGCAGAGGTTTCTGTAGTGTAGTGGTTATCACGTTCGCCTAACACGCGAAAGGTCCCTGGTTCAAAACCAGGCAGAAACATAGTTCTCTTATTTTAATAGTTGCCTCATTATGGCAATTCTAATACATTATATGCAAAGAATATCACAAAATATCTGTTTACTCAGTGGTATTTGAATAGCAGAGGTTTCTGTAGTGTAGTGGTTATCACGTTCGCCTAACACGCGAAAGGTCCCTGGTTCAAAACCAGGCAGAAACATAGTTTCATTTTTTAATAGTTGCCTCATTATGGGATTTAAAATACATTAAAGGAATATCCTTAAAATTCTGTTCATTCATTGTACATGCTTCAATGAGCAGTTTCTATAGTGTAGTGCTTATCAAGCATGTCTCTAATGCAAAAGGTCCCCGATTCGTAACAGAGAACTACACTTTTCATGAATGCCTCATTATGGGAATTCTAATACAGTACATGCAAAGAATATCACAAAAATCTGTTTACTCAGCTTTATTCATAAAGCAGAGGTTTCTGTAGTGTAGTGGTTATCATGTTCGCCTAACACGCGAAAGGTCCCTGGTTCAAAACCAGGAAGAGACAGCGTTCTTTTATTTTAATAGTAACCTCATTATGGAATTCTAATACAGTACATGCAAAGAATATCACAAAATATCTGTTTACTCAGTGGTATTTGAAAAACAGAGGTTTCTGTAGTGTAGTGGTTATCACGTTCGCCTAACACGCGAAAGGTCCCTGGTTCAAAACCAGGCAGAAACATATTTCTCTGATTTTAATAGTTGCCTCATTATGGCAATTCTAATACATTACATGCAAAGAATATCACAAAATATCTGTTTACTCAGTGGTATTTGAAAAACAGAGGTTTCTGTAGTGTAGTGGTTATCACGTTCGCCTAACACGCGAAAGGTCCCTGGTTCAAAACCAGGCAGAAACATAGTTCTCTTATTTTAATAGTTGCCTCATTATGGCAATTCTAATACATTACATGCAAAGAATATCACAAAATATCTGTTTACTCAGTGGTATTTGAAAAACAGAGGTTTCTGTAGTGTAGTGGTTATCACGTTCGCCTAACACGCGAAAGGTCCCTGGTTCAAAACCAGGCAGAAACATAGTTCTCTGATTTTAATAGTTGCCTCATTATGGCAATTCTAATACATTATATGCAAAGAATATCACAAAATATCTGTTTACTCAGTGTAATTTGAAAAACAGAGGTTTCTGTAGTGTAGTGGTTATCACGTTCGCCTAACACGCAAAAGGTCCCTTGTTCAAAACCAGGCAGAAACATAGTTTCATTTTTGGTAGTTGCCTCATTATGGGATTTAAAATACATTAAAGGAATATCCTTAAAATTCTGTTCATTCATTGTACATGCTTCAATTAGCAGTTTCTATAGTGTAGTGCTTATCAAGCATGTCTCTAATGCAAAAGGTCCCCGATTCGTAACAGAGAACTCCACTTTTCATGAATGCCTCATTATGGGAATTCTAATACAGTACATGCAAAGAATATCACAAAAAATCTGTTTACTCAGCTGTTATTTGAAAGCAGAGGTTTCTGTAGTGTAGTGGTTATCATGTTCGCCTAACACGCGAAAGGTCCCTGATTCAAAACCAGGAAGAGACAGAGTTCTCTTTAATTTTAATAGTAGCCTCATTATGGGAATTCTAATACATTACATGCAAAGAATATCACAAAATATCTGTTTACTCAGTGGTATTTGAAAAACAGAGGTTTCTGTAGTGTAGTGGTTATCACGTTCGCCTAACACGCGAAAGGTCCCTGGTTCAAAACCAGGCAGAAACATAGTTCTCTGATTTTAATAGTTGCCTCATTATGGCAATTCTAATACATTATATGCAAAGAATATCACAAAATATCTGTTTACTCAGTGGTATTTGAAAAACAGAGGTTTCTGTAGTGTAGTGGTTATCACGTTCGCCTAACACGCGAAAGGTCCCTGGTTCAAAACCAGGCAGAAACATATTTCTCTGATTTTAATAGTTGCCTCATTATGGCAATTCTAATACATTATATGCAAAGAATATCACAAAATATCTGTTTACTCAGTGGAATTTGAAAAACAGAGGTTTCTGTAGTGTAGTGGTTATCACGTTCGCCTAACACGCGAAAGGTCCCTGGTTCAAAACCAGGCAGAAACATAGTTTCATTTTTTAATAGTTGCCTCATTATGGGATTTAAAATACATTAAAGGAATATCCTTAAAATTCTGTTCATTCATTGTACATGCTTCAATGAGCAGTTTCTATAGTGTAGTGCTTATCAAGCATGTCTCTAATGCAAAAGGTCCCCGATTCGTAACAGAGAACTACACTTTTCATGAATGCCTCATTATGGGAATTCTAATACAGTACATGCAAAGAATATCACAAAAAATCTGTTTACTCAGCTTTATTCATAAAGCAGAGGTTTCTGTAGTGTAGTGGTTATCATGTTCGCCTAACACGCGAAAGGTCCCTGATTCAAAACCAGGAAGAGACAGCGTTCTTTTAATTTCATAGCAACCTCATTATGGGAATTCTAATACAGTACATGCAAAGAATATCACAAAATATCTGTTTACTCAGTGGTATTTGAAAAACAGAGGTTTCTGTAGTGTAGTGGTTATCACGTTCAGCCTAACACGCGAAAGGTCCCTGGTTCAAAACCAGGCAGAAACATATTTCTCTGATTTTAATAGTTGCCTCATTATGGCAATTCTAATACATTACATGCAAAGAATATCACAAAATATCTGTTTACTCAGTGGTATTTGAATAGCAGAGGTTTCTGTAGTGTAGTGGTTATCACGTTCGCCTAACACGCGAAAGGTCCCTGGTTCAAAACCAGGCAGAAACATAGTTCTCTGATTTTAATAGTTGCCTCATTATGGCAATTCTAATACATTATATGCAAAGAATATCACAAAATATCTGTTTACTCAGTGTAATTTGAAAAACAGAGGTTTCTGTAGTGTAGTGGTTATCACGTTCGCCTAACACGCGAAAGGTCCCTGGTTCAAAACCAGGCAGAAACATAGTTCTCTGTTTTAATAGTTGCCTCATTATGGGATTTAAAATACATTAAAGGAATATCCTTAAAATTCTGTTCATTCATTGTACATGCTTCAATGAGCAGTTTCTATAGTGTAGTGCTTATCAAGCATGTCTCTAATGCAAAAGGTCCCCGATTCGTAACAGAGAACTCCACTTTTCATGAATGCCTCATTATGGGAATTCTAATACAGTACATGCAAAGAATATCACAAAAATATCTGTTTACTCAGCTTTATTTGATAAAGCAGAGGTTTCTGTAGTGTAGTGGTTATCACGTTCGCCTAACACGCGAAAGGTCCCTGGTTCAAAACCAGGCAGAGACATAGTTCTCTGATTTTAATAGTTGCCTCATTATGGGCAATTCTAATACATTACATGCAAAGAATATCACAAAATATCTATTTACTCAGTGGAATTTGAAAAACAGAGGTTTCTGTAGTGTAGTGGTTATCACGTTCGCCTAACACGCGAAAGGTCCCTGGTTCAAAACCAGGCAGAAACATAGTTTCATTTTTTAATAGTTGCCTCATTATGGGATTTAAAATACATTAAAGGAATATCCTTAAAATTCTGTTCATTCATTGTACATGCTTCAATGAGCAGTTTCTATAGTGTAGTGCTTATCAAGCATGTCTCTAATGCAAAAGGTCCCCGATTCGTAACAGAGAACTACACTTTTCATGAATGCCTCATTATGGGAATTCTAATACAGTACATGCAAAGAATATCACAAAAAATCTGTTTACTCAGCTTTATTCATAAAGCAGAGGTTTCTGTAGTGTAGTGGTTATCATGTTCGCCTAACACGCGAAAGGTCCCTGATTCAAAACCAGGAAGAGACAGCGTTCTTTTAATTTCATAGCAACCTCATTATGGGAATTCTAATACAGTACATGCAAAGAATATCACAAAATATCTGTTTACTCAGTGGTATTTGAAAAACAGAGGTTTCTGTAGTGTAGTGGTTATCACGTTCGCCTAACACGCGAAAGGTCCCTGGTTCAAAACCAGGCAGAAACATATTCTCTGATTTTAATAGTTGCCTCATTATGGCAATTCTAATACATTACATGCAAAGAATATCACAAAATATCTGTTTACTCAGTGGTATTTGAAATACAGAGGTTTCTGTAGTGTAGTGGTTATCACGTTCGCCTAACACGCGAAAGGTCCCTGGTTCAAAACCAGGCAGAAACATAGTTCTCTGATTTTAATAGTTGCCTCATTATGGCAATTCTAATACATTACATGCAAAGAATATCACAAAATATCTGTTTACTCAGTGGTATTTGAAAAACAGAGGTTTCTGTAGTGTAGTGGTTATCACGTTCGCCTAACACGCGAAAGGTCCCTGGTTCAAAACCAGGCAGAAACATAGTTCTCTGATTTTAATAGTTGCCTCATTATGGCAATTCTAATACATTATATGCAAAGAATATCACAAAATATCTGTTTACTCAGTGGTATTTGAAAAACAGAGGTTTCTGTAGTGTAGTGGTTATCACGTTCGCCTAACACGCGAAAGGTCCCTGGTTCAAAACCAGGCAGAAACATAGTTTCATTTTTTAATAGTTGCCTCATTATGGGATTTAAAATACATTAAAGGAATATCCTTAAAATTCTGTTCATTCATTGTACATGCTTCAATGAGCAGTTTCTATAGTGTAGTGCTTATCAAGCATGTCTCTAATGCAAAAGGTCCCCGATTCGTAACAGAGAACTCCACTTTTCATGAATGCCTCATTATGGGAATTCTAATACAGTACATGCAAAGAATATCACAAAAAATCTGTTTACTCAGCTTTATTCATAAAGCAGAGGTTTCTGTAGTGTAGTGGTTATCACGTTCGCCTAACACGCGAAAGGTCCCTGGTTCAAAACCAGGCAGAAACATAGTTCTCTGATTTTAATAGTTGCCTCATTATGGCAATTCTAATACATTACATGCAAAGAATATCACAAAATATCTGTTTACTCAGTGGTATTTGAAAAACAGAGGTTTCTGTAGTGTAGTGGTTATCACGTTCGCCTAACACGCGAAAGGTCCCTGGTTCAAAACCAGGCAGAAACATATTTCTCTGATTTTAATAGTTGCCTCATTATGGCAATTCTAATACATTATATGCAAAGAATATCACAAAATATCTGTTTACTCAGTGTAATTTGAAAAACAGAGGTTTCTGTAGTGTAGTGGTTATCACGTTCGCCTAACACGCGAAAGGTCCCTGGTTCAAAACCAGGCAGAAACATAGTTTCATTTTTTTTATAGTTGCCTCATTATGGGATTTAAAATACATTAAAGGAATATCCTTAAAATTCTGTTCATTCATTGTACATGCTTCAATGAGCAGTTTCTATAGTGTAGTGCTTATCAAGCATGTCTCTAATGCAAAAGGTCCCCGATTCGTAACAGAGAACTCCACTTTTCATGAATGCCTCATTATGGGAATTCTAATACAGTACATGCAAAGAATATCACAAAAAATCTGTTTACTCAGCTTTATTCATAAAGCAGAGGTTTCTGTAGTGTAGTGGTTATCATGTTCGCCTAACACGCGAAAGGTCCCTGGTTCAAAACCAGGCAGAGACAGCGTTCTTTTAATTTCATAGCAACCTCATTATGGGAATTCTAATACAGTACATGCAAAGAATATCACAAAATATCTGTTTACTCAGTGGTATTTGAAAAACAGAGGTTTCTGTAGTGTAGTGGTTATCACGTTCGCCTAACACGCGAAAGGTCCCTGGTTCAAAACCAGGCAGAAACATAGTTCTAATGATTTTAATAGTTGCCTCATTATGGGATTTAAAATACATTAAAGGAATATCCTTAAAATTCTGTTCATTCATTGTACATGCTTCAATGAGCAGTTTCTATAGTGTAGTGCTTATCAAGCATGTCTCTAATGCAAAAGGTCCCCGATTCGTAACAGAGAACTCCACTTTTCATGAATGCCTCATTATGGGAATTCTAATACATTACATGCAAAGAATATCACAAAATATCTGTTTACTCAGCTTTATTCATAAAGCAGAGGTTTCTGTAGTGTAGTGGTTATCACGTTCGCCTAACACGCGAAAGGTCCCTGGTTCAAAACCAGGCAGAGACAGAGTTCTTTTAATTTAATAGTAACCTCATTATGGGAATTCTAATACATTACATGCAAAGAATATCACAAAATATCTGTTTACTCAGTGGTATTTGAAAAACAGAGGTTTCTGTAGTGTAGTGATTATCACGTTCGCCTAACACGCGAAAGGTCCCTGGTTCAAAACCAGGCAGAAACATATTTCTCTGATTTTAATAGTTGCCTCATTATGGCAATTCTAATACATTATATGCAAAGAATATCACAAAATATCTGTTTACTCAGTGTAATTTGAAAAACAGAGGTTTCTGTAGTGTAGTGGTTATCACGTTCGCCTAACACGCGAAAGGTCCCTGGTTCAAAACCAGGCAGAAACATAGTTTCATTTTTTAATAGTTGCCTCATTATGGGATTTAAAATACATTAAAGGAATATCCTTAAAATTCTGTTCATTCATTGTACATGCTTCAATGAGCAGTTTCTATAGTGTAGTGCTTATCAAGCATGTCTCTAATGCAAAAGGTCCCCGATTCGTAACAGAGAACTCCACTTTTCATGAATGCCTCATTATGGGAATTCTAATACAGTACATGCAAAGAATATCACAAAAAATCTGTTTACTCAGCTTTATTCATAAAGCAGAGGTTTCTGTAGTGTAGTGGTTATCATGTTCGCCTAACACGCGAAAGGTCCCTGATTCAAAACCAGGAAGAGACAGCGTTCTTTTAATTTCATAGCAACCTCATTATGGGAATTCTAATACAGTACATGCAAAGAATATCACAAAATATCTGTTTACTCAGTGGTATTTGAAAAACAGAGGTTTCTGTAGTGTAGTGGTTATCACGTTCGCCTAACACGCGAAAGGTCCCTGGTTCAAAACCAGGCAGAAACATAGTTTCTCTATTTTAATAGTTGCCTCATTATGGGAATTCTAATACATTACATGCAAAGAATATCACAAAATATCTGTTTACTCAGTGGTATTTGAATAGCAGAGGTTTCTGTAGTGTAGTGGTTATCACGTTCGCCTAACACGCGAAAGGTCCCTGGTTCAAAACCAGGCAGAAACATAGTTCTCTTATTTTAATAGTTGCCTCATTATGGGAATTCTAATACATTACATGCAAAGAATATCACAAAATATCTGTTTACTCAGCTTGGTATTTGAAAAAGCAGAGGTTTCTGTAGTGTAGTGGTTATCACGTTCGCCTAACACGCGAAAGGTCCCTGGTTCAAAACCAGGCAGAAACATAGTTCTCTGATTTTAATAGTTGCCTCATTATGGGCAATTCTAATACAGTACATGCAAAGAATATCACAAAATATCTGTTTACTCAGTGGTATTTGAAAAACAGAGGTTTCTGTAGTGTAGTGGTTATCACGTTCGCCTAACACGCGAAAGGTCCCTGGTTCAAAACCAGGCAGAAACATATTTCTCTGATTTTAATAGTTGCCTCATTATGGCAATTCTAATACATTACATGCAAAGAATATCACAAAATATCTGTTTACTCAGTGGTAATTTGAAAAACAGAGGTTTCTGTAGTGTAGTGGTTATCACGTTCAGCCTAACACGCGAAAGGTCCCTGGTTCAAAACCAGGCAGAAACATAGTTTCATTTTTTAATAGTTGCCTCATTATGGGATTTAAAATACATTAAAGGAATATCCTTAAAATTCTGTTCATTCATTGTACATGCTTCAATGAGCAGTTTCTATAGTGTAGTGCTTATCAAGCATGTCTCTAATGCAAAAGGTCCCCGATTCGTAACAGAGAACTACACTTTTCATGAATGCCTCATTATGGGAATTCTAATACAGTACATGCAAAGAATATCACAAAAAATCTGTTTACTCAGCTTTATTCATAAAGCAGAGGTTTCTGTAGTGTAGTGGTTATCATGTTCGCCTAACACGCGAAAGGTCCCTGATTCAAAACCAGGAAGAGACAGCGTTCTTTTAATTTCATAGCAACCTCATTATGGGAATTCTAATACAGTACATGCAAAGAATATCACAAAATATCTGTTTACTCAGTGGTATTTGAAAAACAGAGGTTTCTGTAGTGTAGTGGTTATCACGTTCGCCTAACACGCGAAAGGTCCCTGGTTCAAAACCAGGCAGAAACATATTTCTCTGATTTTAATAGTTGCCTCATTATGGCAATTCTAATACATTACATGCAAAGAATATCACAAAATATCTGTTTACTCAGTGGTATTTGAAAAACAGAGGTTTCTGTAGTGTAGTGGTTATCACGTTCGCCTAACACGCGAAAGGTCCCTGGTTCAAAACCAGGCAGAAACATAGTTCTCTTATTTTAATAGTTGCCTCATTATGGCAATTCTAATACATTACATGCAAAGAATATCACAAAATATCTGTTTACTCAGTGGTATTTGAAAAACAGAGGATTCTGTAGTGTAGTGGTTATCATGTTCGCCTAACAAGCGAAAGGTCCCTGGTTGAAAACCAGGCAGAAACATAGTTCTCTGATTTTAATAGTTGCCTCATTATGGCAATTCTAATACATTACATGCAAAGAATATCACAAAATATCTGTTTACTCAGTGGTATTTGAAAAACAGAGGTTTCTGTAGTGTAGTGGTTATCACGTTCGCCTAACACGCGAAAGGTCCCTGGTTCAAAACCAGGCAGAAACATAGTTTCATTTTTTAATAGTTGCCTCATTATGGGATTTAAAATACATTAAAGGAATATCCTTAAAATTCTGTTCATTCATTGTACATGCTTCAATGAGCAGTTTCTATAGTGTAGTGCTTATCAAGCATGTCTCTAATGCAAAAGGTCCCCGATTCGTAACAGAGAACTACACTTTTCATGAATGCCTCATTATGGGAATTCTAATACAGTACATGCAAAGAATATCACAAAAAATCTGTTTACTCAGCTGTTATTCATAAAGCAGAGGTTTCTGTAGTGTAGTGGTTATCACGTTCGCCTAACACGCGAAAGGTCCCTGGTTCAAAACCAGGCAGAGACAGCGTTCTTTTAATTTCATAGCAACCTCATTATGGGAATTCTAATACAGTACATGCAAAGAATATCACAAAATATCTGTTTACTCAGTGGTATTTGAAAAACAGAGGTTTCTGTAGTGTAGTGGTTATCACGTTCAGCCTAACACGCGAAAGGTCCCTGGTTCAAAACCAGGCAGAAACATAGTTTCATATTTTTAATAGTTGCCTCATTATGGGATTTAAAATACATTAAAGGAATATCCTTAAAATTCTGTTCATTCATTGTACATGCTTCAATGAGCAGTTTCTATAGTGTAGTGCTTATCAAGCATGTCTCTAATGCAAAAGGTCCCCGATTCGTAACAGAGAACTACACTTTTCATGAATGCCTCATTATGGGAATTCTAATACAGTACATGCAAAGAATATCACAAAAAATCTGTTTACTCAGCTTTATTCATAAAGCAGAGGTTTCTGTAGTGTAGTGGTTATCACGTTCGCCTAACACGCGAAAGGTCCCTGGTTCAAAACCAGGAAGAGACAGCGTTCTTTTAATTTCATAGCATGCCTCATTATGGGAATTCTAATACAGTACATGCAAAGAATATCACAAAATATCTGTTTACTCAGTGGTATTTGAAAAACAGAGGTTTCTGTAGTGTAGTGGTTATCACGTTCGCCTAACACGCGAAAGGTCCCTGGTTCAAAACCAGGCAGAAACATATTTCTCTGATTTTAATAGTTGCCTCATTATGGCAATTCTAATACATTATATGCAAAGAATATCACAAAATATCTGTTTACTCAGTGGTATTTGAAAAACAGAGGTTTCTGTAGTGTAGTGGTTATCACGTTCGCCTAACATGCGAAAGGTCCCTGGTTCAAAACCAGGCAGAAACATAGTTCTCTGATTTTAATAGTTGCCTCATTATGGCAATTCTAATACATTACATGCAAAGAATATCACAAAATATCTGTTTACTCAGTGGTATTTGAATAGCAGAGGTTTCTGTAGTGTAGTGGTTATCACGTTCGCCTAACACGCGAAAGGTCCCTGGTTCAAAACCAGGCAGAAACATAGTTCTCTGATTTTAATAGTTGCCTCATTATGGCAATTCTAATACATTACATGCAAAGAATATCACAAAATATCTGTTTACTCAGCTTTATTCATAAACCAGAGGTTTCTGTAGTGTAGTGGTTATCACGTTCGCCTAACACGCGAAAGGTCCCTGGTTCAAAACCAGGCAGAAACATAGTTCTCTTATTTTAATAGTTGCCTCATTATGGCAATTCTAATACATTACATGCAAAGAATATCACAAAATATCTGTTTACTCAGTGTAATTTGAAAAACAGAGGTTTCTGTAGTGTAGTGGTTATCACGTTCGCCTAACACGCGAAAGGTCCCTGGTTCAAAACCAGGCAGAAACATAGTTTCATTTTTTAATAGTTGCCTCATTATGGGATTTAAAATACATAAAAGGAATATCCTTAAAATTCTGTTCATTCATTGTACATGCTTCAATGAGCAGTTTCTATAGTGTAGTGCTTATCAAGCATGTCTCTAATGCAAAAGGTCCCCGATTCGTAACAGAGAACTACACTTTTCATGAATGCCTCATTATGGGAATTCTAATACAGTACATGCAAAGAATATCACAAAAAATCTGTTTACTCAGCTTTATTCATAAAGCAGAGGTTTCTGTAGTGTAGTGGTTATCATGTTCGCCTAACACGCGAAAGGTCCCTGGTTCAAAACCAGGCAGAGACAGCGTTCTTTTAATTTCATAGCAACCTCATTATGGGAATTCTAATACAGTACATGCAAAGAATATCACAAAATATCTGTTTACTCAGTGGTATTTCAAAAACAGAGGTTTCTGTAGTGTAGTGGTTATCACGTTCGCCTAACACGCGAAAGGTCCCTGGTTCAAACCCAGGCAGAAACATAGTTCCATATTTTTAATAGTTGCCTCATTATGGGATTTCAAATACATTAAAGGAATATCCTTAAAATTCTGTTCATTCATTGTACATGCTTCAATGAGCAGTTTCTATAGTGTAGTGCTTATCAAGCATGTCTCTAATGCAAAAGGTCCCCGATTCGTAACAGAGAACTACACTTTTCATGAATGCCTCATTATGGGAATTCTAATACAGTACATGCAAAGAATATCACAAAAATATCTGTTTACTCAGCTTTATTCTAAAGCAGAGGTTTCTGTAGTGTAGTGGTTATCACGTTCGCCTAACACGCGAAAGGTCCCTGGTTCAAAACCAGGCAGAGACAGCGTTCTTTAATTTTAATAGCATACCTCATTATGGGAATTCTAATACAGTACATGCAAAGAATATCACAAAATATCTGTTTACTCAGTGGTATTTGAAAAACAGAGGTTTCTGTAGTGTAGTGGTTATCACGTTCAGCCTAACACGCGAAAGGTCCCTGGTTCAAAACCAGGCAGAAACATAGTTCTCTTATTTTAATAGTTGCCTCATTATGGCAATTCTAATACATTACATGCAAAGAATATCACAAAATATCTGTTTACTCAGTGGTATTTGAAAAACAGAGGTTTCTGTAGTGTAGTGGTTATCACGTTCGCCTAACACGCGAAAGGTCCCTGGTTCAAAACCAGGCAGAAACATAGTTCTCTTATTTTAATAGTTGCCTCATTATGGGAATTCTAATACATTATATGCAAAGAATATCACAAAATATCTGTTTACTCAGTGGAATTTGAAAAACAGAGGTTTCTGTAGTGTAGTGGTTATCACGTTCGCCTAACACGCGAAAGGTCCCTGGTTCAAAACCAGGCAGAAACATAGTTTCATTTTTTTAATAGTTGCCTCATTATGGGATTTAAAATACATTAAAGGAATATCCTTAAAATTCTGTTCATTCATTGTACATGCTTCAATGAGCAGTTTCTATAGTGTAGTGCTTATCAAGCATGTCTCTAATGCAAAAGGTCCCCGATTCGTAACAGAGAACTACACTTTTCATGAATGCCTCATTATGGGAATTCTAATACAGTACATGCAAAGAATATCACAAAAAATCTGTTTACTCAGCTTTATTCATAAAGCAGAGGTTTCTGTAGTGTAGTGGTTATCATGTTCGCCTAACACGCGAAAGGTCCCTGATTCAAAACCAGGCAGAGACAGCGTTCTTTTAATTTCATAGCAACCTCATTATGGGAATTCTAATACAGTACATGCAAAGAATATCACAAAATATCTATTTACTCAGTGGTATTTGAAAAACAGAGGTTTCTGTAGTGTAGTGGTTATCACGTTCGCCTAACACGCGAAAGGTCCCTGGTTCAAAACCAGGCAGAAACATAGTTCTCTGATTTTAATAGTTGCCTCATTATGGCAATTCTAATACATTACATGCAAAGAATATCACAAAATATCTGTTTACTCAGTGTATTTGAAAAACAGAGGTTTCTGTAGTGTAGTGGTTATCACGTTCGCCTAACACGCGAAAGGTCCCTGGTTCAAAACCAGGCAGAAACATAGTTTACTTTTTTAATAGTTGCCTCATTATGGGATTTAAAATACATTAAAGGAATATCCTTAAAATTCTGTTCATTCATTGTACATGCTTCAATGAGCAGTTTCTATAGTGTAGTGCTTATCAAGCATGTCTCTAATGCAAAAGGTCCCCGATTCGTAACAGAGAACTACACTTTTCATGAATGCCTCATTATGGGAATTCTAATACAGTACATGCAAAGAATATCACAAAAATCTGTTTACTCAGCGTTATTCGTAAAGCAGAGGTTTCTGTAGTGTAGTGGTTATCATGTTCGCCTAACACGCGAAAGGTCCCTGATTCAAAACCAGGCAGAGACAGCGTTCTTTTAATTTCATAGCAGCCTCATTATGGGAATTCTAATACAGTACATGCAAAGAATATCACAAAATATCTGTTTACTCAGTGGTATTTGAAAAACAGAGGTTTCTGTAGTGTAGTGGTTATCATGTTCGCCTAACACGCGAAAGGTCCCTGGTTCAAAACCAGGCAGAAACATAGTTCTCTTATTTTAATAGTTGCCTCATTATGGGAATTCTAATACATTACATGCAAAGAATATCACAAAATATCTGTTTACTCAGCTTGGTATTTGAAAAACAGAGGTTTCTGTAGTGTAGTGGTTATCACGTTCGCCTAATAAGCGAAAGGTCCCTGGTTCAAAACCAGGCAGAAACATAGTTCTCTGATTTTAATAGTTGCCTCATTATGGCAATTCTAATACAGTACATGCAAAGAATATCACAAAATATCTGTTTACTCAGCTGGTATTTCGAAAAGCAGAGGTTTCTGTAGTGTAGTGGTTATCACGTTCGCCTAACACGCGAAAGGTCCCTGGTTCAAAACCAGGCAGAAACATAGTTTCTCTGATTTTAATAGTTGCCTCATTATGGCAATTCTAATACATTACATGCAAAGAATATCACAAAATATCTGTTTACTCAGTGTTATTTGAAAAACAGAGGTTTCTGTAGTGTAGTGGTTATCACGTTCGCCTAACACGCGAAAGGTCCCTGGTTCAAAACCAGGCAGAAACATAGTTTCAATTTTTTAATAGTTGCCTCATTATGGGATTTAAAATACATTAAAGGAATATCCTTAAAATTCTGTTTATTCATTGTACATGCTTCAATGAGCAGTTTCTGTAGTGTAGTGCTTATCAAGCATGTCTCTAATGCAAAAGGTCCCCGATTCGTAACAGAGAACTACACTTTTCATGAATGCCTCATTATGGCAATTATAATACGTTACATGCAAAGAATATCACAAAATATCTGTTTACTCAGCTTTATTCATAAACCAGAGGTTTCTGTAGTGTAGTGGTTATCACGTTCGCCTAACACGCGAAAGGTCCCTGGTTCAAAACCAGGCAGAAACATAGTTCTCTGATTTTAATAGTTGCCTCATTATGGCAATTCTAATACAGTACATGCAAAGAATATCACAAAATATCTGTTTACGCAGTGGTATTTGAATAGCAGAGGTTTCTGTAGTGTAGTGGTTATCACGTTCGCCTAACACGCGAAAGGTCCCTGGTTCAAAACCAGGCAGAAACATAGTTCTCTGATTTTAATAGTTGCCTCATTATGGCAATTCTAATACATTACATGCAAAGAATATCACAAAATATCTGTTTACTCAGTGGAATTTGAAAAACAGAGGTTTCTGTAGTGTAGTGGTTATCACGTTCGCCTAACACGCGAAAGGTCCCTGGTTCAAAACCAGGCAGAAACATAGTTTCATTTTTTAATAGTTGCCTCATTATGGGATTTAAAATACATTAAAGGAATATCCTTAAAATTCTGTTCATTCATTGTACATGCTTCAATGAGCAGTTTCTATAGTGTAGTGCTTATCAAGCATGTCTCTAATGCAAAAGGTCCCCGATTCGTAACAGAGAACTCCACTTTTCATGAATGCCTCATTATGGGAATTCTAATACAGTACATGCAAAGAATATCACAAAAATCTGTTTACTCAGCTTTATTCATAAAGCAGAGGTTTCTGTAGTGTAGTGGTTATCATGTTCGCCTAACACGCGAAAGGTCCCTGGTTCAAAACCAGGCAGAGACAGCGTTCTTTTATTTTAATAGTAGCCTCATTATGGGAATTCTAATACAGTACATGCAAAGAATATCACAAAATATCTGTTTACTCAGTGGTATTTGAAAAAGCAGAGGTTTCTGTAGTGTAGTGGTTATCACGTTCGCCTAACACGCGAAAGGTCCCTGGTTCAAAACCAGGCAGAAACATATTTCTCTGATTTTAATAGTTGCCTCATTATGGCAATTCTAATACATTACATGCAAAGAATATCACAAAATATCTGTTTACTCAGTGGTATTTGAATAGCAGAGGTTTCTGTAGTGTAGTGGTTATCACGTTCGCCTAACACGCGAAAGGTCCCTGGTTCAAAACCAGGCAGAAACATAGTTCTCTGATTTTAATAGTTGCCTCATTATGGCAATTCTAATACATTACATGCAAAGAATATCACAAAATATCTGTTTACTCAGTGGTATTTGAAAAACAGAGGTTTCTGTAGTGTAGTGGTTATCACGTTCGCCTAACACGCGAAAGGTCCCTGGTTCAAAACCAGGCAGAAACATATTTCTTTTAATTTTAATAGTTGCCTCATTATGGCAATTCTAATACATTATATGCAAAGAATATCACAAAATATCTGTTTACTCAGTGGAATTTGAAAAACAGAGGTTTCTGTAGTGTAGTGGTTATCACGTTCGCCTAACACGCGAAAGGTCCCTGGTTCAAAACCAGGCAGAAACATAGTTTCATTTTTTTAATAGTTGCCTCATTATGGGATTTAAAATACATTAAAGGAATATCCTTAAAATTCTGTTCATTCATTGTACATGCTTCAATGAGCAGTTTCTATAGTGTAGTGCTTATCAAGCATGTCTCTAATGCAAAAGGTCCCCGATTCGTAACAGAGAACTCCACTTTTCATGAATGCCTCATTATGGGAATTCTAATACAGTACATGCAAAGAATATCACAAAAAATCTGTTTACTCAGCTTTATTCATAAAGCAGAGGTTTCTGTAGTGTAGTGGTTATCATGTTCGCCTAACACGCGAAAGGTCCCTGATTCAAAACCAGGAAGAGACAGCGTTCTTTTAATTTCATAGCAACCTCATTATGGGAATTCTAATACAGTACATGCAAAGAATATCACAAAATATCTATTTACTCAGTGGTATTTGAAAAACAGAGGTTTCTGTAGTGTAGTGGTTATCACGTTCGCCTAACACGCGAAAGGTCCCTGGTTCAAAACCAGGCAGAAACATAGTTTAATTTTTTAATAGTTGCCTCATTATGGGATTTAAAATACATTAAAGGAATATCCTTAAAATTCTGTTCATTCATTGTACATGCTTCAATGAGCAGTTTCTATAGTGTAGTGCTTATCAAGCATGTCTCTAATGCAAAAGGTCCCCGATTCGTAACAGAGAACCACTTTTCATGAATGCCTCATTATGGGAATTCTAATACAGTACATGCAAAGAATATCACAAAATATCTGTTTACTCAGCTTTATTTGAAAGCAGAGGTTTCTGTAGTGTAGTGGTTATCACGTTCGCCTAACACGCGAAAGGTCCCTGGTTCAAAACCAGGCAGAGACATCGTTCTCTGATTTTCATAGTGCCTCATTATGGGAATTCTAATACAGTACATGCAAAGAATATCACAAAATATCTGTTTACTCAGTGGTATTTGAAAAACAGAGGTTTCTGTAGTGTAGTGGTTATCACGTTCGCCTAACACGCGAAAGGTCCCTGGTTCAAAACCAGGCAGAAACATAGTTCTCTTATTTTAATAGTTGCCTCATTATGGGAATTCTAATACAGTACATGCAAAGAATATCACAAAATATCTGTTTACTCAGTGGTATTTGAAAAACAGAGGTTTCTGTAGTGTAGTGGTTATCACGTTCGCCTAACACGCGAAAGGTCCCTGGTTCAAAACCAGGCAGAAACATAGTTCTCTTATTTTAATAGTTGCCTCATTATGGCAATTCTAATACATTACATGCAAAGAATATCACAAAATATCTGTTTACTCAGTGGTATTTGAATAGCAGAGGTTTCTGTAGTGTAGTGGTTATCACGTTCAGCCTAACACGCGAAAGGTCCCTGGTTCAAAACCAGGCAGAAACATAGTTCTCTTATTTTAATAGTTGCCTCATTATGGCAATTCTAATACATTACATGCAAAGAATATCACAAAATATCTGTTTACTCAGTGGTATTTGAAAAACAGAGGTTTCTGTAGTGTAGTGGTTATCACGTTCGCCTAACACGCGAAAGGTCCCTGGTTCAAAACCAGGCAGAAACATATTTCTCTGATTTTAATAGTTGCCTCATTATGGCAATTCTAATACATTATATGCAAAGAATATCACAAAATATCTGTTTACTCAGTGGTAATTTGAAAAACAGAGGTTTCTGTAGTGTAGTGGTTATCACGTTCGCCTAACACGCGAAAGGTCCCTGGTTCAAAACCAGGCAGAAACATAGTTTCATTTTTTAATAGTTGCCTCATTATGGGATTTAAAATACATTAAAGGAATATCCTTAAAATTCTGTTCATTCATTGTACATGCTTCAATGAGCAGTTTCTATAGTGTAGTGCTTATCAAGCATGTCTCTAATGCAAAAGGTCCCCGATTCGTAACAGAGAACTCCACTTTTCATGAATGCCTCATTATGGGAATTCTAATACAGTACATGCAAAGAATATCACAAAAAATCTGTTTACTCAGCTTTATTCATAAAGCAGAGGTTTCTGTAGTGTAGTGGTTATCACGTTCGCCTAACACGCGAAAGGTCCCTGGTTCAAAACCAGGCAGAGACAGCGTTCTTTTAATTTCATAGCAACCTCATTATGGGAATTCTAATACAGTACATGCAAAGAATATCACAAAATATCTGTTTACTCAGTGGTATTTGAAAAACAGAGGTTTCTGTAGTGTAGTGGTTATCACGTTCGCCTAACACGCGAAAGGTCCCTGGTTCAAAACCAGGCAGAAACATAGTTCTCTGATTTTAATAGTTGCCTCATTATGGGATTTAAAATACATTAAAGGAATATCCTTAAAATTCTGTTCATTCATTGTACATGCTTCAATGAGCAGTTTCTATAGTGTAGTGCTTATCAAGCATGTCTCTAATGCAAAAGGTCCCCGATTCGTAACAGAGAACTCCACTTTTCATGAATGCCTCATTATGGGAATTCTAATACAGTACATGCAAAGAATATCACAAAATATCTGTTTACTCAGTGGTATTTGAAAAGCAGAGGTTTCTGTAGTGTAGTGGTTATCACGTTCGCCTAACACGCGAAAGGTCCCTGGTTCAAAACCAGGCAGAAACATAGTTCTCTGATTTTAATAGTTGCCTCATTATGGCAATTCTAATACATTACATGCAAAGAATATCACAAAATATCTGTTTACTCAGTGGTATTTGAAAAACAGAGGTTTCTGTAGTGTAGTGGTTATCACGTTCGCCTAACACGCGAAAGGTCCCTGGTTCAAAACCAGGCAGAAACATATTTCTCTGATTTTAATAGTTGCCTCATTATGGGAATTCTAATACATTATATGCAAAGAATATCACAAAATATCTGTTTACTCAGTGTAATTTGAAAAACAGAGGTTTCTGTAGTGTAGTGGTTATCACGTTCGCCTAACACGCGAAAGGTCCCTGGTTCAAAACCAGGCAGAAACATAGTTTCATTTTTTAATAGTTGCCTCATTATGGGATTTAAAATACATTAAAGGAATATCCTTAAAATTCTGTTCATTCATTGTACATGCTTCAATGAGCAGTTTCTATAGTGTAGTGCTTATCAAGCATGTCTCTAATGCAAAAGGTCCCCGATTCGTAACAGAGAACTACACTTTTCATGAATGCCTCATTATGGGAATTCTAATACAGTACATGCAAAGAATATCACAAAAAATCTGTTTACTCAGCTTTATTCATAAAGCAGAGGTTTCTGTAGTGTAGTGGTTATCATGTTCGCCTAACACGCGAAAGGTCCCTGATTCAAAACCAGGCAGAGACAGCGTTCTTTTAATTTCATAGCAACCTCATTATGGGAATTCTAATACAGTACATGCAAAGAATATCACAAAATATCTGTTTACTCAGTGGTATTTGAAAAACAGAGGTTTCTGTAGTGTAGTGGTTATCACGTTCGCCTAACACGCGAAAGGTCCCTGGTTCAAAACCAGGCAGAAACATAGTTCCTAATTTTTAATAGTTGCCTCATTATGGGATTTAAAATACATTAAAGGAATATCCTTAAAATTCTGTTCATTCATTGTACATGCTTCAATGAGCAGTTTCTATAGTGTAGTGCTTATCAAGCATGTCTCTAATGCAAAAGGTCCCCGATTCGTAACAGAGAACTACACTTTTCATGAATGCCTCATTATGGGAATTCTAATACAGTACATGCAAAGAATATCACAAAATATCTGTTTACTCAGTGTTATTTGAAAAACAGAGGTTTCTGTAGTGTAGTGGTTATCACGTTCGCCTAACACGCGAAAGGTCCCTGGTTCAAAACCAGGCAGAAACATATTTCTCTGATTTTAATAGTTGCCTCATTATGGGAATTCTAATACATTACATGCAAAGAATATCACAAAATATCTGTTTACTCAGTGGTATTTGAAAAACAGAGGTTTCTGTAGTGTAGTGGTTATCACGTTCAGCCTAACACGCGAAAGGTCCCTGGTTCAAAACCAGGCAGAAACATAGTTTCATTTTTAATAGTTGCCTCATTATGGGATTTAAAATACATTAAAGGAATATCCTTAAAATTCTGTTTATTCATTGTACATGCTTCAATGAGCAGTTTCTGTAGTGTAGTGCTTATCAAGCATGTCTCTAATGCAAAAGGTCCCCGATTCGTAACAGAGAACTCCACTTTTCATGAATGCCTCATTATGGGAATTCTAATACAGTACATGCAAAGAATATCACAAAAAATCTGTTTACTCAGCTTTATTCATAAAGCAGAGGTTTCTGTAGTGTAGTGGTTATCATGTTCGCCTAACACGCGAAAGGTCCCTGATTCAAAACCAGGCAGAGACAGCGTTCTTTTAATTTCATAGCAACCTCATTATGGGAATTCTAATACAGTACATGCAAAGAATATCACAAAATATCTATTTACTCAGTGGTATTTGAAAAACAGAGGTTTCTGTAGTGTAGTGGTTATCACGTTCGCCTAACACGCGAAAGGTCCCTGGTTCAAAACCAGGCAGAAACATATTTCTCTGATTTTAATAGGTGCCTCATTATGGCAATTCTAATACATTACATGCAAAGAATATCACAAAATATCTGTTTACTCAGTGGTATTTGAAAAACAGAGGTTTCTGTAGTGTAGTGGTTATCACGTTCGCCTAACACGCGAAAGGTCCCTGGTTCAAAACCAGGCAGAAACATAGTTTCATTTTTAATAGTTGCCTCATTATGGGATTTAAAATACATTAAAGGAATATCCTTAAAATTCTGTTCATTCATTGTACATGCTTCAATGAGCAGTTTCTATAGTGTAGTGCTTATCAAGCATGTCTCTAATGCAAAAGGTCCCCGATTCGTAACAGAGAACTCCACTTTTCATGAATGCCTCATTATGGGAATTCTAATACAGTACATGCAAAGAATATCACAAAAAATCTGTTTACTCAGCTTTATTCATAAAGCAGAGGTTTCTGTAGTGTAGTGGTTATCACGTTCGCCTAACACGCGAAAGGTCCCTGATTCAAAACCAGGCAGAGACAGCGTTCTTTTAATTTCATAGCAACCTCATTATGGGAATTCTAATACAGTACATGCAAAGAATATCACAAAATATCTGTTTACTCAGTGGTATTTGAAAAACAGAGGTTTCTGTAGTGTAGTGGTTATCACGTTCGCCTAACACGCGAAAGGTCCCTGGTTCAAAACCAGGCAGAAACATAGTTCTCATATTTTTAATAGTTGCCTCATTATGGGATTTAAAATACATTAAAGGAATATCCTTAAAATTCTGTTTATTCATTGTACATGCTTCAATGAGCAGTTTCTATAGTGTAGTGCTTATCAAGCATGTCTCTAATGCAAAAGGTCCCCGATTCGAACAGAGAACTACACTTTTCATGAATGCCTCATTATGGGAATTCTAATACAGTACATGCAAAGAATATCACAAAATATCTGTTTACTCAGTTTATTTATAAAGCAGAGGTTTCTGTAGTGTAGTGGTTATCATGTTGCCTAACATGCGAAAGGTCCCTGATTCAAAACCAGGCAGAGACATCGTTCTCTTTAATTTCATAGCATGCCTCATTATGGGAATTCTAATACAGTACATGCAAAGAATATCACAAAATATCTGTTTACTCAGTGGTATTTGAAAAACAGAGGTTTCTGTAGTGTAGTGGTTATCACGTTCGCCTAACACGCGAAAGGTCCCTGGTTCAAAACCAGGCAGAAACATAGTTTCTGATTTTTAATAGTTGCCTCATTATGGGATTTAAATACATTAAAGGAATATCCTTAAAATTCTGTTCATTCATTGTACATGCTTCAATGAGCAGTTTCTATAGTGTAGTGCTTATCAAGCATGTCTCTAATGCAAAAGGTCCCCGATTCGTAACAGAGAACTACACTTTTCATGAATGCCTCATTATGGGAATTCTAATACAGTACATGCAAAGAATATCACAAAAATATCTGTTTACTCAGCTTTATTCATAAAGCAGAGGTTTCTGTAGTGTAGTGGTTATCATGTTCGCCTAACACGCGAAAGGTCCCTGGTTCAAAACCAGGCAGAGACAGTAGTTCTTTTAATTTAATAGCAACCTCATTATGGGAATTCTAATACATTACATGCAAAGAATATCACAAAATATCTGTTTACTCAGTGGTATTTGAAAAACAGAGGTTTCTGTAGTGTAGTGGTTATCACGTTCGCCTAACACGCGAAAGGTCCCTGGTTCAAAACCAGGCAGAAACATAGTTCTCTGATTTTAATAGTTGCCTCATTATGGCAATTCTAATACATTACATGCAAAGAATATCACAAAATATCTGTTTACTCAGTGGAATTTGAAAAACAGAGGTTTCTGTAGTGTAGTGGTTATCACGTTAGCCTAACACGCGAAAGGTCCCTGGTTCAAAACCAGGCAGAAACATAGTTTCATTTTTTAATAGTTGCCTCATTATGGGATTTAAAATACATTAAAGGAATATCCTTAAAATTCTGTTCATTCATTGTACATGCTTCAATGAGCAGTTTCTATAGTGTAGTGCTTATCAAGCATGTCTCTAATGCAAAAGGTCCCCGATTCGTAACAGAGAACTACACTTTTCATGAATGCCTCATTATGGGAATTCTAATACAGTACATGCAAAGAATATCACAAAAAATCTGTTTACTCAGCTTTATTCATAAAGCAGAGGTTTCTGTAGTGTAGTGGTTATCATGTTCGCCTAACACGCGAAAGGTCCCTGATTCAAAACCAGGCAGAGACAGCGTTCTTTTAATTTCATAGCAACCTCATTATGGGAATTCTAATACAGTACATGCAAAGAATATCACAAAATATCTATTTACTCAGTGGTATTTGAAAAACAGAGGTTTCTGTAGTGTAGTGGTTATCACGTTCGCCTAACACGCGAAAGGTCCCTGGTTCAAAACCAGGCAGAAACATAGTTTAATTTTTTAATAGTTGCCTCATTATGGGATTTAAAATACATTAAAGGAATATCCTTAAAATTCTGTTCATTCATTGTACATGCTTCAATGAGCAGTTTCTATAGTGTAGTGGTTATCAAGCATGTCTCTAATGCAAAAGGTCCCCGATTCGTAACAGAGAACTTCACTTTTCATGAATGCCTCATTATGGGAATTCTAATACAGTACATGCAAAGAATATCACAAAATATCTGTTTACTCAGCTTTATTCATAAAGCAGAGGTTTCTGTAGTGTAGTGGTTATCACGTGTCGTCTAACACGCGAAAGGTCCCTGGTTCAAAACCAGGCAGAAACAGCTTTCTCTGTTTTCATATAGTTGCCTCATTATGGGAATTCTAATACAGTACATGCAAAGAATATCACAAAATATCTGTTTACTCAGTGGTATTTGAAAAACAGAGGTTTCTGTAGTGTAGTGGTTATCACGTTCAGCCTAACACGCGAAAGGTCCCTGGTTCAAAACCAGGCAGAAACATAGTTCTCTTATTTTAATAGTTGCCTCATTATGGGCAATTCTAATACAGTATATGCAAAGAATATCACAAAATGTCTGTTTACTCAGTGTTATTTGAAAAGCAGAGGTTTCTGTAGTGTAGTGGTTATCACGTTCGCCTAACACGCGAAAGGTCCCTGGTTCAAAACCAGGCAGAGACATAGTTCTCTTTATTTTAATAGTTGCCTCATTATGGGCAATTCTAATACAGTACATGCAAAGAATATCACAAAATATCTGTTTACTCAGCTTTATTTCAAAAACCAGAGGTTTCTGTAGTGTAGTGGTTATCACATTCGCCTAACACGCGAAAGGTCCCTGGTTCAAAACCAGGCAGAAACATAATTCTCAAATTTTAATAGTTGCCTCATTATGGCAATTCTAATACATTACATGCAAAGAATATCACAAAATATCTGTTTACTCAGTGGTATTTGAATAGCAGAGGTTTCTGTAGTGTAGTGGTTATCACGTTCGCCTAACACGCGAAAGGTCCCTGGTTCAAAACCAGGCAGAAACATAGTTTCATTTTTTTAATAGTTGCCTCATTATGGGATTTAAAATACATTAAAGGAATATCCTTAAAATTCTGTTCATTCATTGTACATGCTTCAATGAGCAGTTTCTATAGTGTAGTGCTTATCAAGCATGTCTCTAATGCAAAAGGTCCCCGATTCGTAACAGAGAACTACACTTTTCATGAATGCCTCATTATGGGAATTCTAATACAGTACATGCAAAGAATATCACAAAAAATCTGTTTACTCAGCTTTATTGAAAGCAGAGGTTTCTGTAGTGTAGTGGTTATCACGTTCGCCTAACACGCGAAAGGTCCCTGGTTCAAAACCAGGCAGAAACATACGTTCTCTGATTTTAATAGTTGCCTCATTATGGGAATTCTAATACATTACATGCAAAGAATATCACAAAATATCTGTTTACTCAGTGGTATTTGAAAAACAGAGGTTTCTGTAGTGTAGTGGTTATCACGTTTCGCCTAACACGCGAAAGGTCCCTGGTTCAAAACCAGGCAGAAACATAGTTTGATTTTAATAGTTGCCTCATTATGGGATTTAAAATACATTAAAGGAATATCCTTAAAATTCTGTTCATTCATTGTACATGCTTCAATGAGCAGGGTTTCTATAGTGTAGTGCTTATCAAGCATGTCTCTAATGCAAAGGTCCCCGATTCGTAACAGGAGAACTGCACTTTTCATGATTGCCTCATTATGGGAATTCTAATACAGTACATGCAAAGAATATCACAAAAAATCTGTTTACTCAGCTTATTCGAAAAGCAGAGGTTTCTGTAGTGTAGTGGTTATCATGTTCGCCTAACACGCGAAAGGTCCCTGATTCAAAACCAGGCAGAGACAGCGTTCTTTAATTTTAATAGTAGCCTCATTATGGCAATTCTAATACATTACATGCAAAGAATATCACAAAATATCTGTTTACTCAGTGGTATTTCAAAAACAGAGGTTTCTGTAGTGTAGTGGTTATCACGTTCGCCTAACACGCGAAAGGTCCCTGGTTCAAACCCAGGCAGAAACATAGTTCCATATTTTTAATAGTTGCCTCATTATGGGATTTAAAATACATTAAAGGAATATCCTTAAAATTCTGTTCATTCATTGTACATGCTTCAATGAGCAGTTTCTATAGTGTAGTGCTTATCAAGCATGTCTCTAATGCAAAAGGTTCCCGATTCGTAACAGAGAACTCCACTTTTCATGAATGCCTCATTATGGGAATTCTAATACAGTACATGCAAAGAATATCACAAATAATCTGTTTACTCAGCTTTATTCATAAACCAGAGGTTTCTGTAGTGTAGTGGTTATCACGTTCACGTAACACGCGAAAGGTCCCTGGTTCAAAACCAGGCAGAAACATAGTTCTCTGATTTTCATAGTTGCGTCATTATGGGATTTCAAATACATGAAAGGAGTACCATAACAATTATGTTTATTCATTGTAGTTGATTCAATGAGCAGTTTCAATTTTGTAGTGCTTATCACGTATGTTTCAAATGCAAAAGGTCCCCGATTCG